>NW_028283616.1:677500-930135 GCF_059441095.1 Idiotropiscis lumnitzeri
ACATATATATATATATATACATACATATATATATATACATACATATATATACATATATATATATATATATATACATACATATATATACATATATATATATATATACATATATATACATATATATATATACATACACCCAAACTCACACCTGTTCGACCGGTTGCCCTCTGGCAGGCGCTACAGATGCATCAAATCAAGGACCAATAGACTGAGAAACAGTTTCTTTCCGAGAGCCATCTCCATACTGAACTCTCACACACACACGAGACCACCCTAACCTTGCAAAACAGCATTGTGATGTGTTTCTATATGCCCTATTCAGTACTGAATTCCATTGCACTGTCGTATTTATTTATCTAATTTATATATTGTCTGTATTATTGTTGTATTGCACTGGAGAGGGGAGCCCTCTAATCTCGTTGCACACTTGAGTACAATGACAATAAAGGGATTTCTATTTCTATTCTATTCTTTTTTTAACTTTTCTCGAGGGCCATGGCGAGCCATTTCAAAAAAGCTGCACAACTAACGTATAAAATATTGATAAATTTGCTCTGCCTGATGTGTGTGTAAAGTTTCACGAGTTGTCGTTCATATTTAGAACCTCATAATCAGCGTTGTTTTTTTGCCGAACAGTGCAATGCCACTCCCACAACTTTTCACGAAAAAGGATGAATTTCATATTGTGACATCCTCATGGCCGAAACAGTCATCCGAGCATATATGAGGGCGACCTTGTTGAGTTGCACGGAGAAAAACATCCAAGAAAATAACTTGTATTAGCTTTTACCAGTTGGTGGCGCTACTACTACGATGAAAAATAAGTTGGTAGATGTCTTCAGGGCTGAAGTATCCTCAAATGTGTACAACTTCGAGAAGATAGGATCATCTGAGTCATGTTGCCGGAGCTTTTGTTGCCACAAAGTACAATCGGACTTTTCAGCACCGTAATAGCCACGCCTTTTGCCAAAACGTCACAAAATTCGGCAGAGAGTAAGATCATTGTCTTGAGTCTTTTCTGACTAATTTTCAGTCGGATTCGTCAAAAGGGCACCATGCAGTACGTGAAAATTAAAATAAAAACACATTTTTGATTCCACTTGGCGGCGCTGTGTGTATAACAAAATAATAACATTAAGATGTCTTCAGGTCGGGACGTTTTATTTACAGGTGAAGGTTTGGATTTTTAGGAGCATGTGCAGGGGCGTTATTAAGCATTCATTTATTTGTATTAGGTTCATTTTGTCTTCTTATTATTGATATTTGACTGATTCATTAAAAGCAGACAATTATGTTTTAGGTTAATTTTTTACCTGACATGTTTCGGCGAGTCTTTCGCCTTCTTCAGAGTGTCGCATGATGGTGTCTTGAGACCCGTCTTTATCAGCTGATGTTCCATGTGGGTGTGACTTACCTGTCAAAAAAATGAAAAATCAGAGCAGTAAAAGAACAAGCACTGTCAGGACTCGCCGGTCGGCGAGGAGGAGGTGGACCCAAAAGGCGAGGAGGCAGAGAGGTCAGTAACGTGAAGGGAATTTATTAACTGAAACAACCAGGGCAAACAATGTGGCAGGGTGAAAAATAACAAAAGACAAACTTAACGTGACCAGACTGGGAGGCAGGGCGAGGAACAACACTGAAAGACGGGAACGAAGAGGGGAACCAGAGCATGAACATGAACAAGGAGCAGAACGTGAACAAAGGTGGTCGTGGCTGTCCGTGATTTTCGGCAATGACCCGACACTGGGTTGAGAGCATGGAAGGCTTAAGTAGTCCGGTAATCAGGGGAGCAGATGGGGAGCAGGTGTGTGATCGTTGATGAGGAGCAGGTGCGTGGCTGGTGAGGGCGAGGTGCTGAGGGGAAACGCCCCTGCTCAGCTGATCAAAACAGACAGGAAAAGGCACATGGCAGGAAGGAGGGGAGAAAATAACAACAAAAACAATAACAAAAACCGCATGCATATGAAAACAATAACAAAAGGCTGTCATGCCCGACGCGGATCATGACAGTACCCCCCCCTCAAGGGACGGATTCCAGACGTCCCAAAAAAAAGGAAAAGAAAAGAAAAGGAAAACCATGTCTAAGAACGAGGGTGGGCGGAAGGGGTCGGGAGGTGGGTCAACGACCCGTGATCGAGACCGGTCTGGCGGATTCCCGGGAGGCCAGACCAGCGAGTCTTTTCGTGACCCTTCAGGGGGCCGTGAGGGTGGCCAGGCCAGTGCGTCCCATTGGGGCCATTCAGGCGGACGTCCGGAACGACCCGAACGCCACATGAAGTCCGCTGATGGAGCTGGGGCGAGGAGCGGCGGCAGGCCATGGAACGTCGCCGAGTCACGAACGTGGCGCGGCGGCTGGTCGTTGAACCCTGCCGAGACAGGAACGTGGAGCGGCGGCAGATTGTCGAGCCCCGCCGAGACAGGAACGTGGAGCGGCGGCTGGTCGTCGAGCCCCGCCGAGACAGGAACGCGGAGCGGCGGCTGGTCGTCGAGCCCCGCCGAGACAGGAACGCGGAGCGGCGGCTGGTCGTCGAGCCCCGCCGAGACAGGAACGCGGAGCGGCGGCTGGTCGTCGAGCCCCGCCGAGACAGGAACGCGGAGCGGCGGCTGGTCGTCGAGCCCCGCCGAGTCAGGAACGCGGAGCGGCGGCTGGTCGTCGAGCCCCGCCGAGGCGGGAGCGTGGAGCGGCGGCTGGTCGTCGAGCCCCGCCGAGGCGGGAGCGTGGAGCGGCGGCTGGTCGTCGAGCGTCGCCGAGACCGGAACGTGGAGCGACGGCTGGTCGTCGAACCCCGCCGCGTCAGGAACGTGGAGCGGCGGCTGGTCGTCGAACACCGCCGAGACCGGAACGTGGGGCGGCGGCCCATCGTTGAACCCCGCCGACACAGGAACGCGGAGCGACGGCTGGTCGTCGATCCCTGCCGAGACAAGAACATGGAGCGGCGGTGGGTCGTCGTCCACCGCCGAGGCAGGAACCAAGAGCGGCCGCGGGCCGTCGAGCGCCGCCGGGGCCAAGGCGAGCAGTGGCGACGGGTCGTCGGATGCTGCCGCGGCCAGAGCGGGGCGCGGTGGTGGGTCCTCGTGCGTCGCCGAGACTGAGGCGTGACGCGGCGGCGGACCGTCGTCCATCGCGGGCACCGGAACCGGGAGCGGCGGCTGGTCGTCGACCCCTGCCGAGACAAGAATGTGGAGCGGCGGTGGGTCGCCGTCCACCGCCGAGGCAGAAACCAGGAGCGGCCGTGGGTCGTCGAGCGTTGTGCCGGAGCCAAGGCGAGCAGTGGCGACGGGTCGTCGGATGCTGCCGAGGCCAGAGCGGGGTGCGATGGTGGGTCGTCGTGCGTCGCCGAGGCTGAGGCGTGACTCGGCGGCGGACCGTCGTCCATCGCAGGCACCGGGACCGGGAGCGGCGGCGCTTCATCAGGCGCCGCTGGGACCGATACGGCAGGCGACTGCTCGTCGTCCACCACGGGTGCAGGGACCGGGAGTGACGGCTGCGGGCCGTGTTCTGCCAAAACGTGAGCTTGGAGCGGAGGCAAGGCGTGCCCCACCGGAACATGGGCTTGGGACGGACGCACAACGTGCTCCGCCGGAACGTGAGCTTGGGACGGACGCGCAGCGTGCTCCTCCTGAACGTGAACCTGGGTCGGAAGCAGGGTGTGCTTCCCCTGAACGTGGACTTGGGACGGACGCACAACGTGCTCCGCCTGAACGTGAGCTTGGGACGGACGCACAGCGTGCTCCGCCTGAACGTGAGCTTGGGACGGACGCACAGCGTGCTCCGCCTGAACGTGAACTAGGGACGGACGCCGGACGGGCTCCGCGTGAACGTGAACTTGGGTCGGGGGCAGGATGTGCTCCGCCTGAACGTGAACTTGGTTCGGGCGCACAGCGTGCTCCGCTGGATCGGGAGCTGGGATCGCCATTGGGGCCCCGGGACGGGGCTCGGCCGCTGACGGGGAGCCGGGACACGGCTCAGCAGCTGGCGGGGAGCCGGGACTGGGCTCAGCAGCTGGCGGGGAGCCGGGACTGGGCTCAGCAGCTGGCGGGGAGCCGGGACTGGGCTCAGCAGCTGGCGGGGAGCCGGGACTGGGCTCAGCAGCTGGCGGGGAGCCGGGACTGGGCTCAGCAGCTGGCGGGGAGCCGGGACAGGGCTCAGCAGCTGGCGGGGAGCCGGGACAGGGCTCAGCAGCTGGCGGGGAGCCGGGACAGGGCTCAGCAGCTGGCGGGGAGCCGGGACTGGGCTCAGCAGCTGGCGGGGAGCCGGGACAGGGCTCAGCAGCTGGCGGGGAGCCGGAACGGGGCTCGGCCGCCTTCGAGGAGTCGGCACGGGACTCTGGAGGCTGCGGCTCGCATGGAGGCGGCGGGGTCCGTGCAGCGGGAGCTGCATTGGTCACTGCTGCAGGCGTGGAGGCGACAGCGGGCCGGGCGCAGCAGTCGATCCGGGCACAGCCGAACCGGGGGCCCTGATCCCTGTCAGCCTGCCGCCATAGGGAATCAGGAAAACGGGAGACCTGAGGGACCGTGACTGCGGGGGCTGGTGAACGCGAGCTAGGAGACGCCAGGGGAGCGTGATCCGGTGCTGAAACTGATGGTGAACGATGTGCGCGACGTGACCGTGACTTCCGGGATTTGGGACGTGAAGCGCGCGAGGGGGAGTGGGAGGTGGTCGCGAAAAACTCAAATGGCTCGGGGGGAGGAAGGTGACGGCTCAAAAATAACTCCGCGTTGCGCTGAGCGACTAAGAGAGTGGCAATATATTCAAAATCATAGTCGTGATCTGGATCGGAAAAAATGTGAGGGGCAAGGTGCTCAAAATCAAACTCGTGACCGGACTTACTCGAACCGTGAGGGGGTGAAAGGGCTTGGTGCTCAAAATCGTCCTCGTAATCCGAATCTATGATCAGGTGAGGGGGTATGACAGGCTGGTAATCGGTGCTGTAATCGGGGGGCAAAAGGGGAGAAACAGACGTCGAGCGGAAAATGGAACCTACTTGAAGGACACGGGGTTGGTCGGCAGGCTGAGGGGGGTTGTCCGTCCGGCGGCGTCATGGACAACAACATGAACATTACAAATCAGCAATCACTGACCACTGCAAAAGGGAAAACCACATCATGGACCGGGAGAAGGGCAGGGTCATCCGCACCGAAGAGAACAAACAACAGCGCTGGATCAGAGAGGCCATTGAGATCTGCAAGCGAGGCATAAAAACCATGAACAGAGACAAGGGAGCCTTCATCCTCTCTACCACCTAGAGCAGCATCTTGGCGGAGTGAACGGACAGCGGGGGGCGTGACTTGCCTTCATTCTTGTGACAGGTAAGTCACGCCCTCATGGAACATCAGCTGATAAAGACGGGTCACAAGACACCATCATGTGACACTCTGAAGAAGGCGAAAGACTTTCGTATTGTGACATCCTCAAGGCCTAAACACTCATCCGAGCAAATATAAGGTAGATTTTGTGAACCTGCCCGGAGAAAAACATCAACGAAAATAATTTGTATTTGTTTTAACCAGTTGGTGGCGCTACCACTGCGATCAAAAATAAGTTGGCAGCCGTCTTCAGGGCCTGAATATCCATGACGCCGCCGTGAGCCTCTCGCTGGGTCCTTCTTTGGTCGGGTCATTCTGTCAGGACTCGCCGGTCGGCGAGGAGGAGGTGGACCCAAAAGGCGAGGAGGCAGAGAGGTCAGTAACGTGAAGGGAATTTATTAACTGAAACAACCAGGGCAAACAATGTGGCAGCCGTCGCAGCTCGGGCCCTAATAACAATTTCTAGAAAAACAATAGGGACCTCGCAGCGGTCACTGCTCGGGCCCGAATAATAATAATAATAATAATTTCCACAAAAACAATGGGGACCTCGTAGCGGGCGCTGCTCGGGCCCTAATAATAATTTCTACATAAACAATAGGGACCTCGCCGCGGTCGCTGCTCGGGCCCCAATAATAATTTCTACACAAAGTCCATTGTGGTGACCCGCCCCCTTTTAATAAATTCAAAATGGCCGACTTCCTGTAAAACCTAGCTCATTGCTCCAAGAGACTTTTTTGTAGGTCTTGGTCTTATACATACAGTGAGCCCTCGCTACTTCGCGGTTCACCTTTCGCGGGTTCAGTGCTTCGCGGGTATAAAAAATATTCGGGGGCATTGTAGTTTCGCCGAGCGGCACGACGGGGCGCTGGAGCGGTTAGACGGCCGGCGTGCGCCGAAGAAGAGCGTGGGCGAAGAGAAGAGTGGACGAAGAAGAGCACGTTCCCCCGGACACGATCGGTGGCGACGTTTCGCGCGGTTCGGACCGTACCAGAGCTCCGGCCGGCGTGCGTGGCAGTTAAGCCGTAGAGGAGCACCTTCCCCGGGCACGGGCGGTGCCAAGCGGCCCCTAAGTTTAACCGAATGGAAGCTCCGGAGGAGGAGGGCATGCTCGCGTCACAGTAAGCCGAAGAGGAGCACCTTCCCCTGGCACGGGCGGTTCCAAGCGGCCCCTAAGTTTAACCGAATGGAAGCTCCGGAGGAGGAGGGCATGCTCGCGACACAGTAAGCCGAAGAGGAGCACCTTCCCCGGGCACGGGCGGTGCCAAGCGGCCCCTAAGTTTAACCGAATGGAAGCTCCGGGGGAGGAGGGTGGGCGTGTGTCACAGTTAAGCCGAATTGGAGCACCTCTTCCGCCCGGGCACGAGCGGAGCGCGAAGCTGTAAGTTATGAATGAATAAATGAATAAATAAATAAATAAATAAAGAATGGCACCTTTCATTTCACAGGGCACACCAGACGGCGTACCAGCAGGTAAAAGTCTGAGTAATTAAATAAATACAAAAAGAATGGCTGGGGAATAAAAAAATAATACGTTTTAATAATAATTTGTTTTTTTTGTTATAACATGAATTTCACTCTCTCTCTCCCCGTATATGTATATATATATATATATATATATATATATATATTTATATATTATATTTATATATATATATATTTATATATTTATAAATATATATTATATATATTGTATTTTTTTTTTAAGCATTTTTGAAGGTGCGCCGCTACTTCGCGGATTTTCAGTTTTCGCGGGTGGTCTCGGTCCCCATTAACCGCGATAACCGAGGGTTCACTGTACTCCATAAAATTTACAAAAAGCGAGGTGAAACACTCAACCAGGGCTGCTCTGCATGTTGTGCTGGGCCACCTGGAACAACAGCGGAGCTATGCAAGGATGCTCTTTGTGGACTACAGCTCGGCATTCAACACGATCATCCCAGACATCCTCGTCGCCAAACTGGACACTCTCGGCCTCCCTGCCCTCACACGCATCTGGATTAAGGACTTTCTGACCAACAGACCCCAGACTGTGTTGCTCGGCCCCTACACGTCCTCCACCCTCATGCTGAGCACCGGTTCCCCCCAAGGATGCGTGCTGAGCCCTCTCCTGTACGCCCTCTACACCTACGACTGCAGCCCGGCCCACGGCAACAACACCATCGTCAAGTTTGCTGACGACACGACAGTGGTCGGTCTGATCTCGGAAGGTGACGAGACAGCCTATAGAGAGGAGGTAGGGAGACTGACAACTTGGTGCAAGGACAACAGACTGCACCTTAACTCTGCTAAAACAAAGGAGATTGTCGTCGACTTCAGGAGGAACAAGACGCTGCCGCCCCCCCTCTGCATCGAAGGCGTGTGTGTGGAGAGGGTCCACACGTTCAAGTTCCTGGGAGTACAGATCTCCGATGACCTTTCTTGGAGTCACAACACCACAGCAGTGGTAAAGAAGGTCCGCCAACGTCTGCACTTCCTGAGAGTCCTCAGGAAATTCAACCTGGACAGGAAGCTGCTGCTGGCCTTCTACCACTCGTCCATCGAGAGCCTGCTGACGTACTGTGTCTCCACCTGGTACAGCGGCTGCACTGAGGCGGACAGAGTGAGGCTCCAGAGGACAGTCAAAACAGCGCAAAGGATTATTGGCTGCCCTCTCCCCTCGCTGTCGGACATCTACACCGCCCGGTGCCTCAGAAGGGCTCTCAACATCGTCAAAGACAATACCCACCCAAACTCACACCTGTTCGACCTGTTGCCCTCTGGCAGGCGCTACAGATGCATCAAATCAAGGACCAATAGACTGAGAAACAGTTTCTTTCCGAGAGCCATCTCCATACTGAACTCTCACACACACACACGAGACCACCCTAACCTTGCAAAACAGCATTGTGATGTGTTTCTATATGCCCTATTCAGTACTGAATTCCATTGCACTGTCGTATTTATTTATCTAATTTATATATTGTCTGTATTATTGTTGTATTGCACTGGAGAGGGGAGCCCTCTAATCTCGTTGCACACTTGAGTACAATGACAATAAAGGGATTTCTATTTCTATTCTATTCTTTTTTTAACTTTTCTCGAGGGCCATGGCGAGCCATTTCAAAAAAGCTGCACAACTAACGTATAAAATATTGATAAATTTGCTCTGCCTGATGTGTGTGTAAAGTTTCACGAGTTGTCGTTCATATTTAGAACCTCATAATCAGCGTTGTTTTATTGCCGAACAGTGCAATGCCACTCCCACAACTTTTCACGAAAAAGGATGAATTTCGTATTGTGACATCCTCATGGCCGAAACAGTCATCCGAGCATATATGAGGGCGACCTTGTTGAGTTGCACGGAGAAAAACATCCAAGAAAATAACTTGTATTAGCTTTTACCAGTTGGTGGCGCTACTACTACGATGAAAAATAAGTTGGTAGATGTCTTCAGGGCTGAAGTATCCTCAAATGTGTACAACTTCGAGAAGATAGGATCATCTGAGTCATGTTGCCGGAGCTTTTGTTGCCACAAAGTACAATCGGATTTTTCAGCACCGTAATAGCCACGCCTTTTGCCAAAACGTCACAAAATTCGGCACAGAGTAAGATCATTGTCTTGAGTCTTTTCTGACTAATTTTCAGTCGGATTCGTCAAAAGGGCACCGTGCAGTACGTGAAAATTAAAATAAAAACAAATTTTTGATTCCACTTGGCGGCGCTGTGTGTATAACAAAATAATAACATTAAGATGTCTTCAGGTCGGGACGTTTTATTTACAGGTGAAGGTTTGGATTTTTAGGAGCATGTGCAGGGGCGTTATTAAGCATTCATTTATTTGTATTAGGTTCATTTTGTCTTCTTATTATTGATATTTGACTGATTCATTAAAAGCAGACAATTATGTTTTAGGTTAATTTTTTACCTGACATGTTTCGGCGAGTCTTTCGCCTTCTTCAGAGTGTCGCATGATGGTGTCTTGAGACCCGTCTTTATCAGCTGATGTTCCATGAGGGTGTGACTTACCTGTCAAAAAAATGAAAAATCAGAGCAGTAAAAGAACAAGCACAACATGAACATTACAAATCAGCAATCACTGACCACTGCAAAAGGGAAAACCACATCATGGACCGGGAGAAGGGCAGGGTCATCCGCACCGAAGAGAACAAACAACAGCGCTGGATCAGAGAGGCCATTGAGATCTGCAAGCGAGGCATAAAAACCATGAACAGAGACAAGGGAGCCTTCATCCTCTCTACCACCTGGAGCAGCATCTTGGCGGAGTGAACGGACAGCGGGGGGCGTGACTTGCCTTCATTCTTGTGACAGGTAAGTCACGCCCTCATGGAACATCAGCTGATAAAGACGGGCCACAAGACACCATCATGTGACACTCTGAAGAAGGCGAAAGACTTTCGTATTGTGACATCCTCAAGGCCTAAACACTCATCCGATCAAAAATAAGTTGGCAGCCGTCTTCAGGGCCTGAATATCCTCAAATGTGAAAAATTTCGAGAAGATGGATCATCTGAATCATTTTGCAGGAACTTTTGTTGCCACGGAGAATAATCAGACTCTGCGGCACCGTAATAGCCACGCCCTTCGAAGGAAAGTCACAAAAATAGGGATAGAGTAAGATCAATGTCTTGAGTCTTTTCTAGCCAATTTTCAATCGGATTCGTTAAAAGGGCACCGTGCAGGACGTCAAAATGTAAAAAATGATATTGATTGGCGCAAGGTGTATAACAGAATATAAACATATAGATGTCTTCAGGTACCGACTCTTGATGTACATGTGAAGTTTTGGATTTTTAGCAGCATGTGCAAGAGAGTTATTAAGCATTTTGTCCATTGCGGCGAAGGAAATCTTAAGTGAAAACTTCGAAGCCCCGCCCCCGTCATATAGTATTGCGGAAACAAAAAATTTTAGCCCCAGTGTTTGTCCCAGGTCTTAAGATGCTACAGACAGAATTTTAAGGCAATCAGATGAAGCCTTTAGGATCAGGGTGCAAAAGAATGACCCCTGTAAACATGCAAAAAAGGGCAAAAGTCGGACTTTCAAAAATTCATAACTCACTTCCTGTTCATATTAGACGTTAAAATATCAAATTTTTCGCCATGCCCGATGAGACTGCCAAGTTTGGTGAATTTTTGTGCATGTTTCGGGGGTCAAAAATGCAATCGAACAATCGGAAAAATAATAATAATAATAATTTCTACAAAAACAACAGGGACTTCGCAGCGGTCGCTGTTCAGGCCCTAATAATAATAATAATAATAAAAGTATTAATATTTTCTACAAAAACAATAGGGACCTCGCAGCCGTCGCAGCTCGGGCCCTAATAACAATTTCTAGAAAAACAATAGGGACCTCGCAGCGGTCACTGCTCGGGCCCTAATAATAATAATAATAATAATAATTTCCACAAAAACAATGGGGACCTCGTAGCGGTCGCTGCTCGGGCCCTAATAATAATTTCTACATAAACAATAGGGACCTCGCCGCGGTCGCTGCTCGGGCCCCAATAATAATTTCTACACAAAGTCCATTGTGGTGACCCGCCCCTTTTAAGTAAATTCAAAATGGCCGACTTCCTGTAAAACCTAGCTCATTTCTCCAAGAGACTTTTTTTGTAGGTCTTGGTCTTATACATACAGTGAACCCTCGCTACTTCGCGGTTCACCTTTCGCGGGTTCAGTGCTTCGCGGGTATAAAAAATATTTGGGGGCATTGTAGTTTCGCCGAGCGGCACGACGGGCGCTGGAGCGGTTAGACGGCCGGCGTGCGCCGAAGAAGAGCGTGGGCGAAGAGGAGAGTGGACGAAGAAGAGCACGTTCCCCCGGACACGATCGGTGGCGACGTTTCGCGCGGTTCGGACCGTACCAGAGCTCCGGCCGGCGTGCGTGGCAGTTAAGCCGTAGAGGAGCACCTTCCCCGGGCACGGGCGGTGCCAAGCGGCCCCTAAGTTTAACCGAATGGAAGCTCCGGAGGAGGAGGGCATGCTCGCGTCACAGTAAGCCGAAGAGGAGCACCTTCCCCGGGCACGGGCGGTTCCAAGCGGCCCCTAAGTTTAACCGAATGGAAGCTCCGGAGGAGGAGGGCATGCTCGCGTCACAGTAAGCCGAAGAGGAGCACCTTCGCCGGGCACGGGCGGTTCCAAGCGGCCCCTAAGTTTAACCGAATGGAAGCTCCGGAGGAGGCGGGCATGCTCGCGTCACAGTAAGCCGAAGAGGAGCACCTTCCCCGGGCACGGGCGGTGCCAAGCGGCCCCTAAGTTTAACCGAATGGAAGCTCCGGGGGAGGAGGGCGGGCGTGTGTCACAGTTAAGCCGAATTGGAACACCTCTTCCGCCCGGGCACGAACGGAGCGCGAAGCTGTCAGTTATGAATGAATAAATGAATAAATAAATAAATAAATAAAGAATACCACCTTTCATTTCACAGGGCACACCGGACGGCGTACCAGCAGGTAATAGTCGGAGTAATTAAATAAATACAAAAAGAATGGCTGGGGAATAAAAAAATAATACGTTTTAATAATAATTTGTTTTTTTTGTTATAACATGAATTTCACTCTCTCTCTCTCTCTGTATATATATCTATATATATCTATATATATATCTATATATATATATATTCATTATATATATTGTATTTTTTTTTAAGCATTTTTGAAGGTGCGCCGCTACTTCGCGGATTTTCAGTTTCCGCGGGTGGTCTCGGTCCCCATTAACCGCGACAACCGAGGGTTCACTGTACTCCATAAAATTTACAAAAAGCGAGGTGAAACACTCAACCAGGGCTGCTTTTTTGAACATTTCTCGAGGGCCATGGCGAGCCATTTAAAAAAAGCTGCACAACTAACGTATAAAATATTGATAAATTTGCTCTGCCTGATGTGTGTGTCAAGTTTCACGAGTTGTCGTTCATATTTAGAACCTCATAATCAGCGTTGTTTTATTGCCGGACAGTGCAATGCCACTCCCACAACTTTTCACGAAAAAGGATGAATTTCGTATTGTGACATCCTCATGGACGAAACAGTCCTCCGAGCATATATGAGGGCGACCTTGTTGAGTTGCACGGAGAAAAACATCCAAGAAAATAACTTGTATTAGCTTTTACCAGTTGGTGGCGCTACTACTACGATGAAAAATAAGTTGGTAGATGTCTTCAGGGTTGAAGTATCCTCAAATGTGTACAACTTCGAGAAGATAGGATCATCTCAGTCATGTTGCCGGAGCTTTTGTTGCCACAAAGTACAATCGGACTTTTCAGCACCGTAATAGCCACGCCTTTTGCCAAAACGTCACAAAACTCGGCAGAGAGTAAGATCATTGTCTTGAGTCTTTTCTGACTAATTTTCAGTCGGATTCGTCAAAAGGGCACCGTGCAGTACGTGAAAATTAAAATAAAAACAATTTTTTTATTCCACTTGGCGGCGCTGTGTGTATAACAAAATAATAACATTAAGATGTCTTCAGGTCGGGACATTTTATTTACAGGTGAAGGTTTGGATTTTTAGGAGCATGTGCAGGGGAGTTATTAAGCATTCATTTATTTGTATTAGGTTCATTTTGTCTTCTTATTATTGATATTTGACAGATTCATTAAAAGCAGACAATTATGTTTTAGGTAAATTTTTTACCTGACATGTTTCGGCGAGTCTTTCGCCTTCTTCAGAGTGTCGCATGATGGTGTCTTGAGACCCGTCTTTATCAGCTGATGTTCCATGAGGGTGTGAATTACCTGTCAAAAAAATGAAAAATCATAGCAGTAAAAGAACAAGCACAACATGAACATTACAAATCAGCAATCACTGACCACTGCAAAAGGGAAAACCACATCATGGACCGGGAGAAGGGCAGGGTCATCCGCACCGAAGAGAACAAACAACAGCGCTGGATCAGAGAGGCCATTGAGATCTGCAAGCGAGGCATAAAAACCATGAACAGAGACAAGGGAGCCTTCATCCTCTCTACCACCTGGAGCAGCATCTTGGCGGAGTGAACGGACAGCGGGGGGCGTGACTTGCCTTCATTCTTGTGACAGGTAAGTCACGCCCTCATGGAACATCAGCTGATAAAGACGGGTCACAAGACACCATCATGTGACACTCTGAAGAAGGCGAAAGACTTTCGTATTGTGACATCCTCAAGGCCTAAACACTCATCCGAGCAAATATAAGGTAGATTTTGTTAACCTGCCCGGAGAAAAACATCAACGAAAATAATTTGTATTTGTTTTAACCAGTTGGTGGCGCTACCACTGCGATCAAAAATAAGTTGGCAGCCGTCTTCAGGGCCTGAATATCCTCAAATGTGAAAAATTTCGAGAAGATGGATCATCTGAATCATTTTGCAGGAACTTTTGTTGCCACGGAGAATAATCAGACTGTGCGGCACCGCAATAGCCACGCCCTTCGAAGGAAAGTCACAAAAATAGGGATAGAGTAAGATCAATGTCTTGAGTCTTTTCTAGCCAATTTTCAATCGGATTCGTTAAAAGGGCACCGTGCAGTACGTCAAAATGTAAAAAATGATATTGATTGGCGCAAGGTGTATAACAGAATATAAACATATAGATGTCTTCAGGTACCGACTCTTTATGTATATGTGAAGTTTTGGATTTTTAGCAGCATGTGCAGGAGAGTTATTAAGCATTTTGTCCATTGCGGCGAAGGAAATCTTAAGTGAAAACTTTGAAGCCCCGCCCCCGTCATATAGTATTTCGGAAACAAAAGATTTTAGCCCCAGTGTTTGTCCCAGGTCTTAAGATGCTACAGACAGAATTTTAAGGCAATCAGATGAAGCCTTTAGGATCAGGGTGCAAAAGAATGACCCCTGTAAACATGCAAAAAAGGGCAAAAGTCGGACTTTCAAAAATTCATAACTCACTTCCTGTTCATATTAGACGTTAAAATATCAAATTTCTCGCCATGCCCGATGAGACTGCCAAGTTTGGTGAGTTTTTGTGCATGTTTCGGGGGTCAAAAATGCAATCGTACAATCGGAAAAATAATAATAATAATAATTTCTACAAAAACAACAGGGACTTCGCAGCGGTCGCTGCTCAGGCCCTAATAATAATAATAATAATAATAATAAAAGTAATAATATTTTCTACAAAAACAATAGGGACCTCGCAGCCGTCGTAGCTCGGGCCCTAATAACAATTTCTAGAAAAACAATAGGGACCTCGCAGCGGTCACTGCTCGGGCCCTAATAATAATAATAATAATAAAAATTTCCACAAAAACAATGGGGACCTCGCCGCGGTCGCTGCTCGGGCCCCAATAATAATTTCTACACAAAGTCCATTGTGGTGACCCGCCCCCTTTTAATAAATTCAAAATGGCCGACTTCCTGTAAAACCTAGCTCATTGCTCCAAGAGACTTTTTTGTAGGTCTTGGTCTTATACATACAGTGAACCCTCGCTACTTCGCGGTTCACCTTTCGCGGGTTCAGTGCTTCGCGGGTATAAAAAATATTCGGGGGCATTGTAGTTTCGCCGAGCGGCACGACGGGGCGCTGGAGCGGTTAGACGGCCGGCGTGCGCCGAAGAAGAGCGTGGGCGAAGAGAAGAGTGGACGAAGAAGAGCACGTTCCCCCGGACACGATCGGTGGCGACGTTTCGCGCGGTTCGGACCGTACCAGAGCTCCGGCCGGCGTGCGTGGCAGTTAAGCCGTAGAGGAGCACCTTCCCCGGGCGCGGGCGGTGCCAAGCGGCCCCTAAGTTTAACCGAATGGAAGCTCCGGAGGAGGAGGGCATGCTCGCGTCACAGTAAGCCGAAGAGGAGCACCTTCCCCGGGCACGGGCGGTTCCAAGCGGCCCCTAAGTTTAACCGAATGGAAGCTCCGGAGGAGGAGGGCATGCTCGCGACACAGTAAGCCGAAGAGGAGCACCTTCCCCGGGCACGGGCGGTGCCAAGCGGCCCCTAAGTTTAACCGAATGGAAGCTCCGGGGGAGGAGGGTGGGCGTGTGTCACAGTTAAGCCGAATTGGAGCACCTCTTCCGCCCGGGCACGAGCGGAGCGCGAAGCTGTCAGTTATGAATGAATAAATGAATAAATAAATAAATAAATAAAGAATGGCACCTTTCATTTCACAGGGCACACCAGACGGCGTACCAGCAGGTAAAAGTCTGAGTAATTAAATAAATACAAAAAGAATGGCTGGGGAATAAAAAAATAATACGTTTTAATAATAATTTGTTTTTTTTGTTATAACATGAATTTCACTCTCTCTCTCCCCGTATATATATATATATATATATATATATATTTATATATTTATTATATATATTGTATTTTTTTTTTAAGCATTTTTGAAGGTGCGCCGCTACTTCGCGGATTTTCAGTTTTCGCGGGTGGTCTCGGTCCCCATTAACCGCGATAACCGAGGGTTCACTGTACTCCATAAAATTTACAAAAAGCGAGGTGAAACACTCAACCAGGGCTGCTCTGCATGTTGTGCTGGGCCACCTGGAACAACAGCGGAGCTATGCAAGGATGCTCTTTGTGGACTACAGCTCGGCATTCAACACGATCATCCCAGACATCCTCGTCGCCAAACTGGACACTCTCGGCCTCCCTGCCCTCACACGCATCTGGATTAAGGACTTTCTGACCAACAGACCCCAGACTGTGTTGCTCGGCCCCTACACGTCCTCCACCCTCATGCTGAGCACCGGTTCCCCCCAAGGATGCGTGCTGAGCCCTCTCCTGTACGCCCTCTACACCTACGACTGCAGCCCGGCCCACGGCAACAACACCATCGTCAAGTTTGCTGACGACACGACAGTGGTCGGTCTGATCTCGGAAGGTGACGAGACAGCCTACAGAGAGGAGGTAGGGAGACTGACAACTTGGTGCAAGGACAACAGACTGCACCTTAACTCTGCTAAAACAAAGGAGATTGTCGTCGACTTCAGGAGGAACAAGACGCTGCCGCCCCCCCTCTGCATCGAAGGCGTGTGTGTGGAGAGGGTCCACACGTTCAAGTTCCTGGGAGTACAGATCTCCGATGACCTTTCTTGGAGTCACAACACCACAGCAGTGGTAAAGAAGGTCCGCCAACGTCTGCACTTCCTGAGAGTCCTCAGGAAATTCAACCTGGACAGGAAGCTGCTGCTGGCCTTCTACCACTCGTCCATCGAGAGCCTGCTGACGTACTGTGTCTCCACCTGGTACAGCGGCTGCACTGAGGCGGACAGAGTGAGGCTCCAGAGGACAGTCAAAACAGCGCAAAGGATTATTGGCTGCCCTCTCCCCTCGCTGTCGGACATCTACACCGCCCGGTGCCTCAGAAGGGCTCTCAACATCGTCAAAGACAATACCCACCCAAACTCACACCTGTTCGACCTGTTGCCCTCTGGCAGGCGCTACAGATGCATCAAATCAAGGACCAATAGACTGAGAAACAGTTTCTTTCCGAGAGCCATCTCCATACTGAACTCTCACACACACACGAGACCACCCTAACCTTGCAAAACAGCATTGTGATGTGTTTCTATATGCCCTATTCAGTACTGAATTCCATTGCACTGTCGTATTTATTTATCTAATTTATATATTGTCTGTATTATTGTTGTATTGCACTGGAGAGGGGAGCCCTCTAATCTCGTTGCACACTTGAGTACAATGACAATAAAGGGATTTCTATTTCTATTCTATTCTTTTTTTAACTTTTCTCGAGGGCCATGGCGAGCCATTTCAAAAAAGCTGCACAACTAACGTATAAAATATTGATAAATTTGCTCTGCCTGATGTGTGTGTAAAGTTTCACGAGTTGTCGTTCATATTTAGAACCTCATAATCAGCGTTGTTTTATTGCCGAACAGTGCAATGCCACTCCCACAACTTTTCACGAAAAAGGATGAATTTCGTATTGTGACATCCTCATGGCCGAAACAGTCATCCGAGCATATATGAGGGCGACCTTGTTGAGTTGCACGGAGAAAAACATCCAAGAAAATAACTTGTATTAGCTTTTACCAGTTGGTGGCGCTACTACTACGATGAAAAATAAGTTGGTAGATGTCTTCAGGGCTGAAGTATCCTCAAATGTGTACAACTTCGAGAAGATAGGATCATCTGAGTCATGTTGCCGGAGCTTTTGTTGCCACAAAGTACAATCGGATTTTTCAGCACCGTAATAGCCACGCCTTTTGCCAAAACGTCACAAAATTCGGCACAGAGTAAGATCATTGTCTTGAGTCTTTTCTGACTAATTTTCAGTCGGATTCGTCAAAAGGGCACCGTGCAGTACGTGAAAATTAAAATAAAAACTAATTTTTGATTCCACTTGGCGGCGCTGTGTGTATAACAAAATAATAACATTAAGATGTCTTCAGGTCGGGACGTTTTATTTACAGGTGAAGGTTTGGATTTTTAGGAGCATGTGCAGGGGCGTTATTAAGCATTCATTTATTTGTATTAGGTTCATTTTGTCTTCTTATTATTGATATTTGACTGATTCATTAAAAGCAGACAATTATGTTTTAGGTTAATTTTTTACCTGACATGTTTCGGCGAGTCTTTCGCCTTCTTCAGAGTGTCGCATGATGGTGTCTTGAGACCCGTCTTTATCAGCTGATGTTCCATGAGGGTGTGACTTACCTGTCAAAAAAATGAAAAATCAGAGCAGTAAAAGAACAAGCACAACATGAACATTACAAATCAGCAATCACTGACCACTGCAAAAGGGAAAACCACATCATGGACCGGGAGAAGGGCAGGGTCATCCGCACCGAAGAGAACAAACAACAGCGCTGGATCAGAGAGGCCATTGAGATCTGCAAGCGAGGCATAAACACCATGAACAGAGACAAGGGAGCCTTCATCCTCTCTACCACCTGGAGCAGCATCTTGGCGGAGTGAACGGACAGCGGGGGGCGTGACTTGCCTTCATTCTTGTGACAGGTAAGTCACGCCCTCATGGAACATCAGCTGATAAAGACGGGCCACAAGACACCATCATGTGACACTCTGAAGAAGGCGAAAGACTTTCGTATTGTGACATCCTCAAGGCCTAAACACTCATCCGATCAAAAATAAGTTGGCAGCCGTCTTCAGGGCCTGAATATCCTCAAATGTGAAAAATTTCGAGAAGATGGATCATCTGAATCATTTTGCAGGAACTTTTGTTGCCACGGAGAATAATCAGACTCTGCGGCACCGTAATAGCCACGCCCTTCGAAGGAAAGTCACAAAAATAGGGATAGAGTAAGATCAATGTCTTGAGTCTTTTCTAGCCAATTTTCAATCGGATTCGTTAAAAGGGCACCGTGCAGGACGTCAAAATGTAAAAAATGATATTGATTGGCGCAAGGTGTATAACAGAATATAAACATATAGATGTCTTCAGGTACCGACTCTTGATGTACATGTGAAGTTTTGGATTTTGAGCAGCATGTGCAAGAGAGTTATTAAGCATTTTGTCCATTGCGGCGAAGGAAATCTTAAGTGAAAACTTCGAAGCCCCGCCCCCGTCATATAGTATTGCGGAAACAAAAAATTTTAGCCCCAGTGTTTGTCCCAGGTCTTAAGATGCTACAGACAGAATTTTAAGGCAATCAGATGAAGCCTTTAGGATCAGGGTGCAAAAGAATGACCCCTGTAAACATGCAAAAAAGGGCAAAAGTCGGACTTTCAAAAATTCATAACTCACTTCCTGTTCATATTAGACGTTAAAATATCAAATTTTTCGCCATGCCCGATGAGACTGCCAAGTTTGGTGAATTTTTGTGCATGTTTCGGGGGTCAAAAATGCAATCGAACAATCGGAAAAATAATAATAATAATAATTTCTACAAAAACAACAGGGACTTCGCAGCGGTCGCTGTTCAGGCCCTAATAATAATAATAATAATAAAAGTATTAATATTTTCTACAAAAACAATAGGGACCTCGCAGCCGTCGCAGCTCGGGCCCTAATAACAATTTCTAGAAAAACAATAGGGACCTCGCAGCGGTCACTGCTCGGGCCCTAATAATAATAATAATAATAATAATTTCCACAAAAACAATGGGGACCTCGTAGCGGTCGCTGCTCGGGCCCTAATAATAATTTCTACATAAACAATAGGGACCTCGCCGCGGTCGCTGCTCGGGCCCCAATAATAATTTCTACACAAAGTCCATTGTGGTGACCCGCCCCTTTTAAGTAAATTCAAAATGGCCGACTTCCTGTAAAACCTAGCTCATTTCTCCAAGAGACTTTTTTTGTAGGTCTTGGTCTTATACATACAGTGAACCCTCGCTACTTCGCGGTTCACCTTTTGCGGGTTCAGTGCTTCGCGGGTATAAAAAATATTTGGGGGCATTGTAGTTTCGCCGAGCGGCACGACGGGCGCTGGAGCGGTTAGACGGCCGGCGTGCGCCGAAGAAGAGCGTGGGCGAAGAGGAGAGTGGACGAAGAAGAGCACGTTCCCCCGGACACGATCGGTGGCGACGTTTCGCGCGGTTCGGACCGTACCAGAGCTCCGGCCGGCGTGCGTGGCAGTTAAGCCGTAGAGGAGCACCTTCCCCGGGCACGGGCGGTGCCAAGCGGCCCCTAAGTTTAACCGAATGGAAGCTCCGGAGGAGGAGGGCATGCTCGCGTCACAGTAAGCCGAAGAGGAGCACCTTCCCCGGGCACGGGCGGTTCCAAGCGGCCCCTAAGTTTAACCGAATGGAAGCTCCGGAGGAGGAGGGCATGCTCGCGTCACAGTAAGCCGAAGAGGAGCACCTTCGCCGGGCACGGGCGGTTCCAAGCGGCCCCTAAGTTTAACCGAATGGAAGCTCCGGAGGAGGCGGGCATGCTCGCGTCACAGTAAGCCGAAGAGGAGCACCTTCCCCGGGCACGGGCGGTGCCAAGCGGCCCCTAAGTTTAACCGAATGGAAGCTCCGGGGGAGGAGGGCGGGCGTGTGTCACAGTTAAGCCGAATTGGAACACCTCTTCCGCCCGGGCACGAACGGAGCGCGAAGCTGTCAGTTATGAATGAATAAATGAATAAATAAATAAATAAATAAAGAATGCCACCTTTCATTTCACAGGGCACACCGGACGGCGTACCAGCAGGTAATAGTCGGAGTAATTAAATAAATACAAAAAGAATGGCTGGGGAATAAAAAAATAATACGTTTTAATAATAATTTGTTTTTTTTGTTATAACATGAATTTCACTCTCTCTCTCTCTCTGTATATATATATATATATATCTATATATATATCTATATATATATATATTCATTATATATATTGTATTTTTTTTTAAGCATTTTTGAAGGTGCGCCGCTACTTCGCGGATTTTCAGTTTCCGCGGGTGGTCTCGGTCCCCATTAACCGCGACAACCGAGGGTTCACTGTACTCCATAAAATTTACAAAAAGCGAGGTGAAACACTCAACCAGGGCTGCTTTTTTGAACATTTCTCGAGGGCCATGGCGAGCCATTTAAAAAAAGCTGCACAACTAACGTATAAAATATTGATAAATTTGCTCTGCCTGATGTGTGTGTCAAGTTTCACGAGTTGTCCTTCATATTTAGAACCTCATAATCAGCGTTGTTTTATTGCCGGACAGTGCAATGCCACTCCCACAACTTTTCACGAAAAAGGATGAATTTCGTATTGTGACATCCTCATGGACGAAACAGTCCTCCGAGCATATATGAGGGCGACCTTGTTGAGTTGCACGGAGAAAAACATCCAAGAAAATAACTTGTATTAGCTTTTACCAGTTGGTGGCGCTACTACTACGATGAAAAATAAGTTGGTAGATGTCTTCAGGGTTGAAGTATCCTCAAATGTGTACAACTTCGAGAAGATAGGATCATCTCAGTCATGTTGCCGGAGCTTTTGTTGCCACAAAGTACAATCGGACTTTTCAGCACCGTAATAGCCACGCCTTTTGCCAAAACGTCACAAAACTCGGCAGAGAGTAAGATCATTGTCTTGAGTCTTTTCTGACTAATTTTCAGTCGGATTCGTCAAAAGGGCACCGTGCAGTACGTGAAAATTAAAATAAAAACAATTTTTTTATTCCACTTGGCGGCGCTGTGTGTATAACAAAATAATAACATTAAGATGTCTTCAGGTCGGGACATTTTATTTACAGGTGAAGGTTTGGATTTTTAGGAGCATGTGCAGGGGAGTTATTAAGCATTCATTTATTTGTATTAGGTTCATTTTGTCTTCTTATTATTGATATTTGACAGATTCATTAAAAGCAGACAATTATGTTTTAGGTAAATTTTTTACCTGACATGTTTCGGCGAGTCTTTCGCCTTCTTCAGAGTGTCGCATGATGGTGTCTTGAGACCCGTCTTTATCAGCTGATGTTCCATGAGGGTGTGAATTACCTGTCAAAAAAATGAAAAATCATAGCAGTAAAAGAACAAGCACAACATGAACATTACAAATCAGCAATCACTGACCACTGCAAAAGGGAAAACCACATCATGGACCGGGAGAAGGGCAGGGTCATCCGCACCGAAGAGAACAAACAACAGCGCTGGATCAGAGAGGCCATTGAGATCTGCAAGCGAGGCATAAAAACCATGAACAGAGACAAGGGAGCCTTCATCCTCTCTACCACCTGGAGCAGCATCTTGGCGGAGTGAACGGACAGCGGGGGGCGTGACTTGCCTTCATTCTTGTGACAGGTAAGTCACGCCCTCATGGAACATCAGCTGATAAAGACGGGTCACAAGACACCATCATGTGACACTCTGAAGAAGGCGAAAGACTTTCGTATTGTGACATCCTCAAGGCCTAAACACTCATCCGAGCAAATATAAGGTAGATTTTGTTAACCTGCCCGGAGAAAAACATCAACGAAAATAATTTGTATTTGTTTTAACCAGTTGGTGGCGCTACCACTGCGATCAAAAATAAGTTGGCAGCCGTCTTCAGGGCCTGAATATCCTCAAATGTGAAAAATTTCGAGAAGATGGATCATCTGAATCATTTTGCAGGAACTTTTGTTGCCACGGAGAATAATCAGACTGTGCGGCACCGCAATAGCCACGCCCTTCGAAGGAAAGTCACAAAAATAGGGATAGAGTAAGATCAATGTCTTGAGTCTTTTCTAGCCAATTTTCAATCGGATTCGTTAAAAGGGCACCGTGCAGTACGTCAAAATGTAAAAAATGATATTGATTGGCGCAAGGTGTATAACAGAATATAAACATATAGATGTCTTCAGGTACCGACTCTTTATGTATATGTGAAGTTTTGGATTTTTAGCAGCATGTGCAGGAGAGTTATTAAGCATTTTGTCCATTGCGGCGAAGGAAATCTTAAGTGAAAACTTTGAAGCCCCGCCCCCGTCATATAGTATTTCGGAAACAAAAGATTTTAGCCCCAGTGTTTGTCCCAGGTCTTAAGATGCTACAGACAGAATTTTAAGGCAATCAGATGAAGCCTTTAGGATCAGGGTGCAAAAGAATGACCCCTGTAAACATGCAAAAAAGGGCAAAAGTCGGACTTTCAAAAATTCATAACTCACTTCCTGTTCATATTAGACGTTAAAATATCAAATTTCTCGCCATGCCCGATGAGACTGCCAAGTTTGGTGAGTTTTTGTGCATGTTTCGGGGGTCAAAAATGCAATCGTACAATCGGAAAAATAATAATAATAATAATTTCTACAAAAACAACAGGGACTTCGCAGCGGTCGCTGCTCAGGCCCTAATAATAATAATAATAATAATAATAAAAGTAATAATATTTTCTACAAAAACAATAGGGACCTCGCAGCCGTCGTAGCTCGGGCCCTAATAACAATTTCTAGAAAAACAATAGGGACCTCGCAGCGGTCACTGCTCGGGCCCTAATAATAATAATAATAATAAAAATTTCCACAAAAACAATGGGGACCTCGTAGCGGTCGCTGCTCGGGCCCCAATAATAATTTCTACACAAAGTCCATTGTGGTGACCCGCCCCCTTTTAATAAATTCAAAATGGCCGACTTCCTGTAAAACCTAGCTCATTGCTCCAAGAGACTTTTTTGTAGGTCTTGGTCTTATACATACAGTGAACCCTCGCTACTTCGCGGTTCACCTTTCGCGGGTTCAGTGCTTCGCGGGTATAAAAAATATTCGGGGGCATTGTAGTTTCGCCGAGCGGCACGACGGGGCGCTGGAGCGGTTAGACGGCCGGCGTGCGCCGAAGAAGAGCGTGGGCGAAGAGAAGAGTGGACGAAGAAGAGCACGTTCCCCCGGACACGATCGGTGGCGACGTTTCGCGCGGTTCGGACCGTACCAGAGCTCCGGCCGGCGTGCGTGGCAGTTAAGCCGTAGAGGAGCACCTTCCCCGGGCGCGGGCGGTGCCAAGCGGCCCCTAAGTTTAACCGAATGGAAGCTCCGGAGGAGGAGGGCATGCTCGCGTCACAGTAAGCCGAAGAGGAGCACCTTCCCCGGGCACGGGCGGTTCCAAGCGGCCCCTAAGTTTAACCGAATGGAAGCTCCGGAGGAGGAGGGCATGCTCGCGACACAGTAAGCCGAAGAGGAGCACCTTCCCCGGGCACGGGCGGTGCCAAGCGGCCCCTAAGTTTAACCGAATGGAAGCTCCGGGGGAGGAGGGTGGGCGTGTGTCACAGTTAAGCCGAATTGGAGCACCTCTTCCGCCCGGGCACGAGCGGAGCGCGAAGCTGTCAGTTATGAATGAATAAATGAATAAATAAATAAATAAATAAAGAATGGCACCTTTCATTTCACAGGGCACACCAGACGGCGTACCAGCAGGTAAAAGTCTGAGTAATTAAATAAATACAAAAAGAATGGCTGGGGAATAAAAAAATAATACGTTTTAATAATAATTTGTTTTTTTTGTTATAACATGAATTTCACTCTCTCTCTCCCCGTATATATATATATATATATATATATATATATATTTATATATTTATTATATATATTGTATTTTTTTTTTAAGCATTTTTGAAGGTGCGCCGCTACTTCGCGGATTTTCAGTTTTCGCGGGTGGTCTCGGTCCCCATTAACCGCGATAACCGAGGGTTCACTGTACTCCATAAAATTTACAAAAAGCGAGGTGAAACACTCAACCAGGGCTGCTCTGCATGTTGTGCTGGGCCACCTGGAACAACAGCGGAGCTATGCAAGGATGCTCTTTGTGGACTACAGCTCGGCATTCAACACGATCATCCCAGACATCCTCGTCGCCAAACTGGACACTCTCGGCCTCCCTGCCCTCACACGCATCTGGATTAAGGACTTTCTGACCAACAGACCCCAGACTGTGTTGCTCGGCCCCTACACGTCCTCCACCCTCATGCTGAGCACCGGTTCCCCCCAAGGATGCGTGCTGAGCCCTCTCCTGTACGCCCTCTACACCTACGACTGCAGCCCGGCCCACGGCAACAACACCATCGTCAAGTTTGCTGACGACACGACAGTGGTCGGTCTGATCTCGGAAGGTGACGAGACAGCCTACAGAGAGGAGGTAGGGAGACTGACAACTTGGTGCAAGGACAACAGACTGCACCTTAACTCTGCTAAAACAAAGGAGATTGTCGTCGACTTCAGGAGGAACAAGACGCTGCCGCCCCCCCTCTGCATCGAAGGCGTGTGTGTGGAGAGGGTCCACACGTTCAAGTTCCTGGGAGTACAGATCTCCGATGACCTTTCTTGGAGTCACAACACCACAGCAGTGGTAAAGAAGGTCCGCCAACGTCTGCACTTCCTGAGAGTCCTCAGGAAATTCAACCTGGACAGGAAGCTGCTGCTGGCCTTCTACCACTCGTCCATCGAGAGCCTGCTGACGTACTGTGTTTCCACCTGGTACAGCGGCTGCACTGGGGCGGACAGAGTGAGGCTCCAGAGGACAGTCAAAACAGCGCAAAGGATTATTGGCTGCCCTCTCCCCTCGCTGTCGGACATCTACACCGCCCGGTGCCTCAGAAGGGCTCTCAACATCGTCAAAGACAATACCCACCCAAACTCACACCTGTTCGACCTGTTGCCCTCTGGCAGGCGCTACAGATGCATCAAATCAAGGACCAATAGACTGAGAAACAGTTTCTTTCCGAGAGCCATCTCCATACTGAACTCTCACACACACACGAGACCACCCTAACCTTGCAAAACAGCATTGTGATGTGTTTCTATATGCCCTATTCAGTACTGAATTCCATTGCACTGTCGTATTTATTTATCTAATTTATATATTGTCTGTATTATTGTTGTATTGCACTGGAGAGGGGAGCCCTCTAATCTCGTTGCACACTTGAGTACAATGACAATAAAGGGATTTCTATTTCTATTCTATTCTTTTTTTAACTTTTCTCGAGGGCCATGGCGAGCCATTTCAAAAAAGCTGCACAACTAACGTATAAAATATTGATAAATTTGCTCTGCCTGATGTGTGTGTAAAGTTTCACGAGTTGTCGTTCATATTTAGAACCTCATAATCAGCGTTGTTTTATTGCCGAACAGTGCAATGCCACTCCCACAACTTTTCACGAAAAAGGATGAATTTCGTATTGTGACATCCTCATGGCCGAAACAGTCATCCGAGCATATATGAGGGCGACCTTGTTGAGTTGCACGGAGAAAAACATCCAAGAAAATAACTTGTATTAGCTTTTACCAGTTGGTGGCGCTACTACTACGATGAAAAATAAGTTGGTAGATGTCTTCAGGGCTGAAGTATCCTCAAATGTGTACAACTTCGAGAAGATAGGATCATCTGAGTCATGTTGCCGGAGCTTTTGTTGCCACAAAGTACAATCGGATTTTTCAGCACCGTAATAGCCACGCCTTTTGCCAAAACGTCACAAAATTCGGCACAGAGTAAGATCATTGTCTTGAGTCTTTTCTGACTAATTTTCAGTCGGATTCGTCAAAAGGGCACCGTGCAGTACGTGAAAATTAAAATAAAAACTAATTTTTGATTCCACTTGGCGGCGCTGTGTGTACAACAAAATAATAACATTAAGATGTCTTCAGGTCGGGACGTTTTATTTACAGGTGAAGGTTTGGATTTTTAGGAGCATGTGCAGGGGCGTTATTAAGCATTCATTTATTTGTATTAGGTTCATTTTGTCTTCTTATTATTGATATTTGACTGATTCATTAAAAGCAGACAATTATGTTTTAGGTTAATTTTTTACCTGACATGTTTCGGCGAGTCTTTCGCCTTCTTCAGAGTGTCGCATGATGGTGTCTTGAGACCCGTCTTTATCAGCTGATGTTCCATGAGGGTGTGACTTACCTGTCAAAAAAATGAAAAATCAGAGCAGTAAAAGAACAAGCACAACATGAACATTACAAATCAGCAATCACTGACCACTGCAAAAGGGAAAACCACATCATGGACCGGGAGAAGGGCAGGGTCATCCGCACCGAAGAGAACAAACAACAGCGCTGGATCAGAGAGGCCATTGAGATCTGCAAGCGAGGCATAAACACCATGAACAGAGACAAGGGAGCCTTCATCCTCTCTACCACCTGGAGCAGCATCTTGGCGGAGTGAACGGACAGCGGGGGGCGTGACTTGCCTTCATTCTTGTGACAGGTAAGTCACGCCCTCATGGAACATCAGCTGATAAAGACGGGCCACAAGACACCATCATGTGACACTCTGAAGAAGGCGAAAGACTTTCGTATTGTGACATCCTCAAGGCCTAAACACTCATCCGATCAAAAATAAGTTGGCAGCCGTCTTCAGGGCCTGAATATCCTCAAATGTGAAAAATTTCGAGAAGATGGATCATCTGAATCATTTTGCAGGAACTTTTGTTGCCACGGAGAATAATCAGACTCTGCGGCACCGTAATAGCCACGCCCTTCGAAGGAAAGTCACAAAAATAGGGATAGAGTAAGATCAATGTCTTGAGTCTTTTCTAGCCAATTTTCAATCGGATTCGTTAAAAGGGCACCGTGCAGGACGTCAAAATGTAAAAAATGATATTGATTGGCGCAAGGTGTATAACAGAATATAAACATATAGATGTCTTCAGGTACCGACTCTTGATGTACATGTGAAGTTTTGGATTTTGAGCAGCATGTGCAAGAGAGTTATTAAGCATTTTGTCCATTGCGGCGAAGGAAATCTTAAGTGAAAACTTCGAAGCCCCGCCCCCGTCATATAGTATTTCGGAAACAAAAAATTTTAGCCCCAGTGTTTGTCCCAGGTCTTAAGATGCTACAGACAGAATTTTAAGGCAATCAGATGAAGCCTTTAGGATCAGGGTGCAAAAGAATGACCCCTGTAAACATGCAAAAAAGGGCAAAAGTCGGACTTTCAAAAATTCATAACTCACTTCCTGTTCATATTAGACGTTAAAATATCAAATTTTTCGCCATGCCCGATGAGACTGCCAAGTTTGGTGAATTTTTGTGCATGTTTCGGGGGTCAAAAATGCAATCGAACAATCGGAAAAATAATAATAATAATAATTTCTACAAAAACAACAGGGACTTCGCAGCGGTCGCTGCTCAGGCCCTAATAATAATAATAATAATAAAAGTATTAATATTTTCTACAAAAACAATAGGGACCTCGCAGCCGTCGCAGTTCGGGCCCTAATAACAATTTCTAGAAAAACAATAGGGACCTCGCAGCGGTCACTGCTCGGGCCCTAATAATAATAATAATAATAATTTCCACAAAAACAATGGGGACCTCGTAGCGGTCGCTGCTCGGGCCCTAATAATAATTTCTACATAAACAATAGGGACCTCGCCGCGGTCGCTGCTCGGGCCCCAATAATAATTTCTACACAAAGTCCATTGTGGTGACCCGCCCCTTTTAAGTAAATTCAAAATGGCCGACTTCCTGTAAAACCTAGCTCATTGCTCCAAGAGACTTTTTTGTAGGTCTTGGTCTTATACATACAGTGAACCCTCGCTACTTCGCGGTTCACCTTTCGCGGGTTCAGTGCTTCGCGGGTATAAAAAATATTCGGGGGCATTGTAGTTTCGCCGAGCGGCACGACGGGCGCTGGAGCGGTTAGACGGCCGGCGTGCGCCGAAGAAGAGCGTGGGCGAAGAGGAGAGTGGACGAAGAAGAGCACGTTCCCCCGGACACGATCGGTGGCGACGTTTCGCGCGGTTCGGACCGTACCAGAGCTCCGGCCGGCGTGCGTGGCAGTTAAGCCGTAGAGGAGCACCTTCCCCGGGCACGGGCGGTGCCAAGCGGCCCCTAAGTTTAACCGAATGGAAGCTCCGGAGGAGGAGGGCATGCTCGCGTCACAGTAAGCCGAAGAGGAGCACCTTCCTCGGGCACGGGCGGTTCCAAGCGGCCCCTAAGTTTAACCAAATGGAAGCTCCGGAGGAGGAGGGCATGCTCGCGTTACAGTAAGCCGAAGAGGAGCACCTTCGCCGGGCACGGGCGGTTCCAAGCGGCCCCTAAGTTTAACCGAATGGAAGCTCCGGAGGAGGCGGGCATGCTCGCGTCACAGTAAGCCGAAGAGGAGCACCTTCCCCGGGCACGGGCGGTGCCAAGCGGCCCCTAAGTTTAACCGAATGGAAGCTCCGGGGGAGGAGGGTGGGCGTGTGTCACAGTTAAGCCGAATTGGAGCACCTCTTCCGCCCGGGCACGAGCGGAGCGCGAAGCTGTCAGTTATGAATGAATAAATGAATAAATAAATAAATAAATAAAGAATGGCACCTTTCATTTCACAGGGCACACCAGACGGCGTACCAGCAGGTAAAAGTCTGAGTAATTAAATAAATACAAAAAGAATGGCTGGGGAATAAAAAAATAATACGTTTTAATAATAATTTGTTTTTTTTGTTATAACATGAATTTCACTCTCTCTCTCCCCGTATATATATATATATATATATATATATATATATATATTTATATATTTATTATATATATTGTATTTTTTTTTTAAGCATTTTTGAAGGTGCGCCGCTACTTCGCGGATTTTCAGTTTTCGCGGGTGGTCTCGGTCCCCATTAACCGCGATAACCGAGGGTTCACTGTACTCCATAAAATTTACAAAAAGCGAGGTGAAACACTCAACCAGGGCTGCTCTGCATGTTGTGCTGGGCCACCTGGAACAACAGCGGAGCTATGCAAGGATGCTCTTTGTGGACTACAGCTCGGCATTCAACACGATCATCCCAGACATCCTCGTCGCCAAACTGGACACTCTCGGCCTCCCTGCCCTCACACGCATCTGGATTAAGGACTTTCTGACCAACAGACCCCAGACTGTGTTGCTCGGCCCCTACACGTCCTCCACCCTCATGCTGAGCACCGGTTCCCCCCAAGGATGCGTGCTGAGCCCTCTCCTGTACGCCCTCTACACCTACGACTGCAGCCCGGCCCACGGCAACAACACCATCGTCAAGTTTGCTGACGACACGACAGTGGTCGGTCTGATCTCGGAAGGTGACGAGACAGCCTACAGAGAGGAGGTAGGGAGACTGACAACTTGGTGCAAGGACAACAGACTGCACCTTAACTCTGCTAAAACAAAGGAGATTGTCGTCGACTTCAGGAGGAACAAGACGCTGCCGCCCCCCCTCTGCATCGAAGGCGTGTGTGTGGAGAGGGTCCACACGTTCAAGTTCCTGGGAGTACAGATCTCTGATGACCTTTCTTGGAGTCACAACACCACAGCAGTGGTAAAGAAGGTCCGCCAACGTCTGCACTTCCTGAGAGTCCTCAGGAAATTCAACCTGGACAGGAAGCTGCTGCTGGCCTTCTACCACTCGTCCATCGAGAGCCTGCTGACGTACTGTGTCTCCACCTGGTACAGCGGCTGCACTGAGGCGGACAGAGTGAGGCTCCAGAGGACAGTCAAAACAGCGCAAAGGATTATTGGCTGCCCTCTCCCCTCGCTGTCGGACATCTACACCGCCCGGTGCCTCAGAAGGGCTCTCAACATCGTCAAAGACAATACCCACCCAAACTCACACCTGTTCGACCTGTTGCCCTCTGGCAGGCGCTACAGATGCATCAAATCAAGGACCAATAGACTGAGAAACAGTTTCTTTCCGAGAGCCATCTCCATACTGAACTCTCACACACACACGAGACCACCCTAACCTTGCAAAACAGCATTGTGATGTGTTTCTATATGCCCTATTCAGTACTGAATTCCATTGCACTGTCTTATTTATTTATCTAATTTATATATTGTCTGTATTATTGTTGTATTGCACTGGAGAGGGGAGCCCTCTAATCTCGTTGCACACTTGAGTACAATGACAATAAAGGGATTTCTATTTCTATTCTATTCTTTTTTTAACTTTTCTCGAGGGCCATGGCGAGCCATTTCAAAAAAGCTGCACAACTAACGTATAAAATATTGATAAATTTGCTCTGCCTGATGTGTGTGTAAAGTTTCACGAGTTGTCGTTCATATTTAGAACCTCATAATCAGCGTTGTTTTATTGCCGAACAGTGCAATGCCACTCCCACAACTTTTCACGAAAAAGGATGAATTTCGTATTGTGACATCCTCATGGCCGAAACAGTCATCCGAGCATATATGAGGGCGACCTTGTTGAGTTGCACGGAGAAAAACATCCAAGAAAATAACTTGTATTAGCTTTTACCAGTTGGTGGCGCTACTACTACGATGAAAAATAAGTTGGTAGATGTCTTCAGGGCTGAAGTATCCTCAAATGTGTACAACTTCGAGAAGATAGGATCATCTGAGTCATGTTGCCGGAGCTTTTGTTGCCACAAAGTACAATCGGATTTTTCAGCACCGTAATAGCCACGCCTTTTGCCAAAACGTCACAAAATTCGGCACAGAGTAAGATCATTGTCTTGAGTCTTTTCTGACTAATTTTCAGTCGGATTCGTCAAAAGGGCACCGTGCAGTACGTGAAAATTAAAATAAAAACAAATTTTTTATTCCACTTGGCGGCGCTGTGTGTATAACAAAATAATAACATTAAGATGTCTTCAGGTCGGGACATTTTATTTACAGGTGAAGGTTTGGATTTTTAGGAGCATGTGCAGGGGAGTTATTAAGCATTCATTTATTTGTATTAGGTTCATTTTGTCTTCTTATTATTGATATTTGACAGATTCATTAAAAGCAGACAATTATGTTTTAGGTAAATTTTTTACCTGACATGTTTCGGCGAGTCTTTCGCCTTCTTTAGAGTGTCGCATGATGGTGTCTTGAGACCCGTCTTTATCAGCTGATGTTCCATGAGGGTGTGAATTACCTGTCAAAAAAATGAAAAATCATAGCAGTAAAAGAACAAGCACAACATGAACATTACAAATCAGCAATCACTGACCACTGCAAAAGGGAAAACCACATCATGGACCGGGAGAAGGGCAGGGTCATCCGTGTTAACTTCCCGCATGTTGTGCGCGGATATCGCGAGAACCTGTGTGGCTCTCTGGTGTGTTGTGTGTTCGCCTGGTGGAGGAGGATGGCGGTGAATTAAAGCAGTTGAAAGCTTAACGTCGTGTTTTATGAACTTTACATGGTAGCAGAGGATGGTTTCCAACTATAGAGTACCGCCGAAATTCGACGAAGCCAGACCATACGAGTGCTGGAAAAATGAAGTTAGCATTTGGAGACTTGTTACGGACTTGGAAGAAAAGAAGCAGGCACTTGCGGTGGCGCTGGGTCTCGAAGGAAGAGCCCGAGAGACTGCTTTGGAAATATCCGCGGAGGATCTAAATCAAGAAAATGGTATGGAAACACTACTCGCTAAGTTGGACACGGTGTTCTTGAGAGAAGAAAAAGACCGCGCTTATGAAGCGTATTCGAATTTTGACTCGATAGCAAAAGACAGTGCGGCGTCCATGGCGGACTATATAATAGACTTCGAGCAAAGATACAACCGGATAAAAAAGTACAACATGGCCCTGCCTGACGCTGTGTTAGCGTTTAAACTACTGGATACAGCGTGTCTCGAGGAGAAGAATAGACAGCTGGCGCTAACGGCGTGCACGGACTTGACATTTGCATCGATGAAATCGGCGTTGAAAAGGATTTTCGGAGGGAAAATCACCGGCGCAATTAACGGCAGTGAGATGAAGGATACCGCCTTTTACACGGATCAAAAGCAAAGAGTACCCGAAAAATTCAGGAGAAGCAACGTCTCGTCACAGAGTGGACAGCGGCCGCCACAGCAAGGTACAAATCCACTCGACAAATATGGCAAGCGAACAAAATGTGCTATTTGTCAAAGCACGTATCATTGGGCGAAGGATTGTCCTCATCGGAGGAATGAAGTCAAGTTGATGGAAGGTGATGGTGTGGAGGAGTGTAACATCACACTGTTTACCAAGGTTGTGACCAACTCTGAGATATTTTTGGCTGAATCACTGGGATCGGCCATAATTGACACTGCATGCACCCGAACTGTTTGTGGTGAGAAGTGGCTGGATTGTTACCTGAAAGAACTGAACCAAAGTCAACTGAACAAACTACAGCAAACACAATCTCCAAGCTGCAGGCCTTTTAGATTTGGAGATGGGCAAGTGGTGCACTCCAATAGAAAAGTAAAGATCCCAGCCAAGATTGGACAAACAAAATGTCAGATTGAAACAGAAGTTGTTCCTGCTGATATTCCTTTATTGTTGAGCAAAATGTCTTTAAAGAAAGCAGGGACTGTCTTAGACATGGAGAATGACAGAGTTGTCATGTTTAAGCAACAAGTGCCTCTTGAGTTCACCAGTTCCGGACACTACTGTGTGGACATAAGAGATGGAAATACAAAGGGGAGCAGCAATGAAGGTGAAGTACTTGTTGTCACAACAGGGATGTCTACTAGAGAAAAACGCAAAGTACTCCTGAAGCTTCACAAGCAGTTTGGTCATGCCTCCGCAGATCGGCTGCAGAGGCTTGTTCAAAGCTCTGGAAATAATGACAAAGACTGCCTGATCATTCTGGAGGACATCATTCGTGACTGTGAGATATGTCAGAAACACCGCAGGACCAAGCCCAAACCGGCAGTTGGCTTGCCCTTAGCCTCCGAATACAATGAAACAGTGGCAATGGATCTACATGAGCTGGAACCTGGTGTGTGGTACCTCCACATCATCGATCACTTTACACGTTTTAGCGCTGGAAACATCGTGAGGTCTAAGAAACCTTCGGATATAGTCAGCTCCTTCATTCATTCGTGGATATGTATTCACGGTGCCCCCAAGCGGATCTTCACGGACAACGGTGGAGAGTTCAATAATGAGGAGATTAGAGACATGGCGGAGAAATTCAACATTGAGACGAAAACTACAGCAGGATACAGTCCCTGGAGCAACGGTTTGTTGGAAAGACACAATATGACTCTGACTGAGACACTTTTGAAAGTAAAAAAGGAAAATGGGTGTGGCTGGCAAACTGCTTTAGACTGGGCTCTTATGGCAAAAAACTGTCTGATCAATGTGCATGGTTATAGTCCACACCAGCTTGTGTTTGGACACAGTCCCAATCTTCCGTCTGTCTTAATTGATAAACCACCTGCTCTTGAGAGTGCGAATATGAGTACTAGAGTAGGGCAACATTTAACAGCATTACATGCTGCTAGAAAAGCTTTCACAGAGGTGGAATGCTCTGAAAGAATTAGGAGGGCGTTACGTAAGCAGCTCAGACCTACAGATGAAATGTATGAAACAGGTGACAAAGTGTATTATAAGCGACAGGATAGTTCAGAGTGGAAGGGTCCTGCTGTAGTTATAGGTCAGGATGGAGCTGTTGTGTTCGTAAGACATGGCGGAATTCTTGTCAGAGTACATCAATCCAGGCTAAGTAAATTAAATGCACACAATGAGCATGAACCTGCACTTCGCAGTGTTCCCAACAATGGAATAGAAAAAGAAAATACAGTTCAGACTGATGTGTTAGAGAATTCAGATGATGAACAAAGTCTTCATGGAGGAGAACAAATTACTGAAAACACAGAATTAAATGATAAAGACACGAACAGACAGACTGATGAGATGGGCCCAGAAACAGAGAGTGCTGTAACTCCTGCTGTTTCATCTACTGATGTAAAATTAAAAAGGGGTCAGGTGGTCACATTTACAAACAAAGATGATGATACTCAGTACACTGCCAGAGTTTTAGGCAGAGCAGGAAAGGCCAAGGGGCAATACAAAAATTGGTACAATTTGCAGCAGCTAGAACCTAATGGAAGTGAGGGACAAAGACAAGCATTAGATATGTCACAGGTTGAAAATCTTCACACAGATTGTGAAAACACTGATGCCGATGTACTCATTACCAAAGACATCTCTTTTGATGTGGCTAAACAGCAAGAGATTGATAACTGGAAAAAGAACAATGTTTATGAGGAGATCATTAACAAGGGTCAAAAATGTGTTTCTACTAGATGGGTCTGTACACTGAAAGAAACTGCTAATGGTATTGTACCCAAAGCTCGCCTTGTGGCGAGAGGCTTTGAGGAAATCAATATTCACGAGTTGCAAAAAGATTCTCCCACATGCGCATCCGAGTCGCTTCGATTGCTGTTAGCTGTGGCATGTCAAAACAAGTGGACGGTTCATTCTATGGATATTAAGTCAGCCTTTCTACAAGGAATGGAACTCTCGAGAGACATTTACATTCGCCCCCCACAAGAAGCTGGTGTGGACAGAAGCAGCGTTCTTTGGAAACTAAAGAAATGCGTGTATGGACTTGCGGACGCATCCCTCTATTGGTACAACAAAGTCAGACAACTCATGCTGAAAACTGGTGGTAAAATATCACAAGTTGACCCTGCAATATTCTATTGGCAGAATGAGCAATCTTTGGTCATAGGATTATTGGCGTGTCATGTAGATGATTTTCTTTGGGCCGGGTCAAGAAACTTTGTTTCCAATGTTATCCCTGTAATTAAGTCTGCTTTTCATGTGGGCCGTGAAGAACATGAGAATTTTTCATATGTGGGGATGGACATTGCAACTGTTGACGGTGTAGTGCAGGTGCATCAGAACACTTACATTGACAGCCTACAACCAGTCCCTTTAGAGAAGGCGCGTGCTGTACAGAGAGATGCTGCGCTCAATGAGTCAGAGAGAGATCAGCTCAGGTCCAAAATTGGACAGATTTTGTGGGTTGCAAAACAAACAAGACCTGATGTTATGTTTGACACATGCAGCCTGGCATCAAACATTAAAAATGCTACTGTTCAGTCCATACATGAAACCAACAAGGTGATACGGAAACTTAAGTCAGAGAAAGTCACACTTAAGTTTCAGTATTTGGGCAAAAATGATGATTTGAGTTTGACTGTCTTCAGTGATGCTTCGCTGGGGAATCTTCCAGATGGAGGCACACAGGGTGGGGCTTTAATAGCTCTCACGGGAAAATTTGGAAAATTCTCACCTTTGTTTTGGCAATCTAAGAAAATCAGACGTGTAGTGAGGAGTACACTGGCAGGAGAAACATTGGCTATGTCAGATGGTATTGATAATGCCATGTTCCTGGCTACACTCTATTCTGAGCTTACCACTGGAAAAGCCGACTTGAATACTCTTCCTCTCATCTGTGTCACTGATAACCATTCCTTGTTTGATGCTCTCAAATCCACAAAACAGGTCACAGAAAAGAGACTTAGGTTAGAAATAAGCAGTATCAAAGAACTGCTTCAGGTAAACAAAATCAAAGAAGTGCACTGGTCAGATGCAAAGTCACAACTTGCTGACTGCTTAACAAAAAAAGGTGCTTCTCCCCTGATGCTTCTTAAAGCCCTAGAAGAAGGAGTATTGGTGCAGTGATGTTATACCTGTTATGTGAATTTTTCCTTGAATTTGTGTTTTGTTAAATGCATTTTATAAATGTTCAGGATTGCTGTCACTTTTCTTATTTAATTTTTTTTGTTTAAAGAAAGAGGGAGATTGTTAACTTCCCGCATGTTGTGCGCGGATATCGCGAGAACCTGTGTGGCTCTCTGGTGTGTTGTGTGTTCGCCTGGTGGAGGAGGATGGCGGTGAATTAAAGCAGTTGAAAGCTTAACGTCGTGTTTTATGAACTTTACAATCCGCACCGAAGAGAACAAACAACAGCGCTGGATCAGAGAGGCCATTGAGATCTGCAAGCGAGGCATAAAAACCATGAACAGAGACAAGGGAGCCTTCATCCTCTCTACCACCTGGAGCAGCATCTTGGCGGAGTGAACGGACAGCGGGGGGCGTGACTTGCCTTCATTCTTGTGACAGGTAAGTCACGCCCTCATGGAACATCAGCTGATAAAGACGGGTCACAAGACACCATCATGTGACACTCTGAAGAAGGCGAAAGACTTTCGTATTGTGACATCCTCAAGGCCTAAACACTCATCCGAGCAAATATAAGGTAGATTTTGTTAACCTGCCCGGAGAAAAACATCAACGAAAATAATTTGTATTTGTTTTAACCAGTTGGTGGCGCTACCACTGCGATCAAAAATAAGTTGGCAGCCGTCTTCAGGGCCTGAATATCCTCAAATGTGAAAAATTTCGAGAAGATGGATCATCTGAATCATTTTGCAGGAACTTTTGTTGCCACGGAGAATAATCAGACTCTGCGGCACCGCAATAGCCACGCCCTTCGAAGGAAAGTCACAAAAATAGGGATAGAGTAAGATCAATGTCTTGAGTCTTTTCTAGCCAATTTTCAATCGGATTCGTTAAAAGGGCACCGTGCAGTACGTCAAAATGTAAAAAATGATATTGATTGGCGCAAGGTGTATAACAGAATATAAACATATAGATGTCTTCAGGTACCGACTCTTTATGTATATGTGAAGTTTTGGATTTTTAGCAGCATGTGCAGGAGAGTTATTAAGCATTTTGTCCATTGCGGCGAAGGAAATCTTAAGTGAAAACTTTGAAGCCCCGCCCCCGTCATATAGTATTTCGGAAACAAAAGATTTTAGCCCCAGTGTTTGTCCCAGGTCTTAAGATGCTACAGACAGAATTTTAAGGCAATCAGATGAAGCCTTTAGGATCAGGGTGCAAAAGAATGACCCCTGTAAACATGCAAAAAAGGGCAAAAGTCGGACTTTCAAAAATTCATAACTCACTTCCTGTTCATATTAGACGTTAAAATATCAAATTTCTCGCCATGCCCGATGAGACTGCCAAGTTTGGTGAGTTTTTGTGCATGTTTCGGGGGTCAAAAATGCAATCGTACAATCGGAAAAATAATAATAATAATAATTTCTACAAAAACAACAGGGACTTCGCAGCGGTCGCTGCTCAGGCCCTAATAATAATAATAATAATAATAATAAAAGTAATAATATTTTCTACAAAAACAATAGGGACCTCGCAGCCGTCGTAGCTCGGGCCCTAATAACAATTTCTAGAAAAACAATAGGGACCTCGCAGCGGTCACTGCTCGGGCCCTAATAATAATAATAATAATAAAAATTTCCACAAAAACAATGGGGACCTCGTAGCGGTCGCTGCTCGGGCCCTAATAATAATTTCTACATAAACAATAGGGACCTCGCCGCGGTCGCGGCTCGGGCCCCAATAATAATTTCTACACAAAGTCCATTGTGGTGACCCGCCCCCTTTTAATAAATTCAAAATGGCCGACTTCCTGTAAAACCTAGCTCATTGCTCCAAGAGACTTTTTTGTAGGTCTTGGTCTTATACATACAGTGAACCCTCGCTACTTCGCGGTTCACCTTTCGCGGGTTCAGTGCTTCGCGGGTATAAAAAATATTCGGGGGCATTGTAGTTTCGCCGAGCGGCACGACGGGGCGCTGGAGCGGTTAGACGGCCGGCGTGCGCCGAAGAAGAGCGTGGGCGAAGAGAAAAGTGGACGAAGAAGAGCACGTTCCCCCGGACACGATCGGTGGCGACGTTTCGCGCGGTTCGGACCGTACCAGAGCTCCGGCCGGCGTGCGTGGCAGTTAAGCCGTAGAGGAGCACCTTCCCCGGGCACGGGCGGTGCCAAGCGGCCCCTAAGTTTAACCGAATGGAAGCTCCGGAGGAGGAGGGCATGCTCGCGTCACAGTAAGCCGAAGAGGAGCACCTTCCCCGGGCACGGGCGGTTCCAAGCGGCCCCTAAGTTTAACCGAATGGAAGCTCCGGAGGAGGAGGGCATGCTCGCGACACAGTAAGCCGAAGAGGAGCACCTTCCCCGGGCACGGGCGGTGCCAAGCGGCCCCTAAGTTTAACCGAATGGAAGCTCCGGGGGAGGAGGGTGGGCGTGTGTCACAGTTAAGCCGAATTGGAGCACCTCTTCCGCCCGGGCACGAGCGGAGCGCGAAGCTGTCAGTTATGAATGAATAAATGAATAAATAAATAAATAAATAAAGAATGGCACCTTTCATTTCACAGGGCACACCAGACGGCGTACCAGCAGGTAAAAGTCTGAGTAATTAAATAAATACAAAAAGAATGGCTGGGGAATAAAAAAATAATACGTTTTAATAATAATTTGTTTTTTTTGTTATAACATGAATTTCACTCTCTCTCTCCCCGTATATATATATATATATATATATATATATATATATATATATATATATATATTTATATATTTATTATATATATTGTATTTTTTTTTTAAGCATTTTTGAAGGTGCGCCGCTACTTCGCGGATTTTCAGTTTTCGCGGGTGGTCTCGGTCCCCATTAACCGCGATAACCGAGGGTTCACTGTACTCCATAAAATTTACAAAAAGCGAGGTGAAACACTCAACCAGGGCTGCTCTGCATGTTGTGCTGGGCCACCTGGAACAACAGCGGAGCTATGCAAGGATGCTCTTTGTGGACTTCAGCTCGGCATTCAACACGATCATCCCAGACATCCTCGTCGCCAAACTGGACACTCTCGGCCTCCCTGCCCTCACACGCATCTGGATTAAGGACTTTCTGACCAACAGACCCCAGACTGTGTTGCTCGGCCCCTACACGTCCTCCACCCTCATGCTGAGCACCGGTTCCCCCCAAGGATGCGTGCTGAGCCCTCTCCTGTACGCCCTCTACACCTACGACTGCAGCCCGGCCCACGGCAACAACACCATCGTCAAGTTTGCTGACGACACGACAGTGGTCGGTCTGATCTCGGAAGGTGACGAGACAGCCTATAGAGAGGAGGTAGGGAGACTGACAACTTGGTGCAAGGACAACAGACTGCACCTTAACTCTGCTAAAACAAAGGAGATTGTCGTCGACTTCAGGAGGAACAAGACGCTGCCGCCCCCCCTCTGCATCGAAGGCGTGTGTGTGGAGAGGGTCCACACGTTCAAGTTCCTGGGAGTACAGATCTCCGATGACCTTTCTTGGAGTCACAACACCACAGCAGTGGTAAAGAAGGTCCGCCAACGTCTGCACTTCCTGAGAGTCCTCAGGAAATTCAACCTGGACAGGAAGCTGCTGCTGGCCTTCTACCACTCGTCCATCGAGAGCCTGCTGACGTACTGTGTCTCCACCTGGTACAGCGGCTGCACTGAGGCGGACAGAGTGAGGCTCCAGAGGACAGTCAAAACAGCGCAAAGGATTATTGGCTGCCCTCTCCCCTCGCTGTCGGACATCTACACCGCCCGGTGCCTCAGAAGGGCTCTCAACATCGTCAAAGACAATACCCACCCAAACTCACACCTGTTCGACCTGTTGCCCTCTGGCAGGCGCTACAGATGCATCAAATCAAGGACCAATAGACTGAGAAACAGTTTCTTTCCGAGAGCCATCTCCATACTGAACTCTCACACACACACGAGACCACCCTAACCTTGCAAAACAGCATTGTGATGTGTTTCTATATGCCCTATTCAGTACTGAATTCCATTGCACTGTCGTATTTATTTATCTAATTTATATATTGTCTGTATTATTGTTGTATTGCACTGGAGAGGGGAGCCCTCTAATCTCGTTGCACACTTGAGTACAATGACAATAAAGGGATTTCTATTTCTATTCTATTCTTTTTTTAACTTTTCTCGAGGGCCATGGCGAGCCATTTCAAAAAAGCTGCACAACTAACGTATAAAATATTGATAAATTTGCTCTGCCTGATGTGTGTGTAAAGTTTCACGAGTTGTCGTTCATATTTAGAACCTCATAATCAGCGTTGTTTTATTGCCGAACAGTGCAATGCCACTCCCACAACTTTTCACGAAAAAGGATGAATTTCGTATTGTGACATCCTCATGGCCGAAACAGTCATCCGAGCATATATGAGGGCGACCTTGTTGAGTTGCACGGAGAAAAACATCCAAGAAAATAACTTGTATTAGCTTTTACCAGTTGGTGGCGCTACTACTACGATGAAAAATAAGTTGGTAGATGTCTTCAGGGCTGAAGTATCCTCAAATGTGTACAACTTCGAGAAGATAGGATCATCTGAGTCATGTTGCCGGAGCTTTTGTTGCCACAAAGTACAATCGGATTTTTCAGCACCGTAATAGCCACGCCTTTTGCCAAAACGTCACAAAATTCGGCACAGAGTAAGATCATTGTCTTGAGTCTTTTCTGACTAATTTTCAGTCGGATTCGTCAAAAGGGCACCGTGCAGTACGTGAAAATTAAAATAAAAACAAATTTTTGATTCCACTTGGCGGCGCTGTGTGTATAACAAAATAATAACATTAAGATGTCTTCAGGTCGGGACGTTTTATTTACAGGTGAAGGTTTGGATTTTTAGGAGCATGTGCAGGGGCGTTATTAAGCATTCATTTATTTGTATTAGGTTCATTTTGTCTTCTTATTATTGATATTTGACTGATTCATTAAAAGCAGACAATTATGTTTTAGGTTAATTTTTTACCTGACATGTTTCGGCGAGTCTTTCGCCTTCTTCAGAGTGTCGCATGATGGTGTCTTGAGACCCGTCTTTATCAGCTGATGTTCCATGAGGGTGTGACTTACCTGTCAAAAAAATGAAAAATCAGAGCAGTAAAAGAACAAGCACAACATGAACATTACAAATCAGCAATCACTGACCACTGCAAAAGGGAAAACCACATCATGGACCGGGAGAAGGGCAGGGTCATCCGCACCGAAGAGAACAAACAACAGCGCTGGATCAGAGAGGCCATTGAGATCTGCAAGCGAGGCATAAAAACCATGAACAGAGACAAGGGAGCCTTCATCCTCTCTACCACCTGGAGCAGCATCTTGGCGGAGTGAACGGACAGCGGGGGGCGTGACTTGCCTTCATTCTTGTGACAGGTAAGTCACGCCCTCATGGAACATCAGCTGATAAAGACGGGCCACAAGACACCATCATGTGACACTCTGAAGAAGGCGAAAGACTTTCGTATTGTGACATCCTCAAGGCCTAAACACTCATCCGATCAAAAATAAGTTGGCAGCCGTCTTCAGGGCCTGAATATCCTCAAATGTGAAAAATTTCGAGAAGATGGATCATCTGAATCATTTTGCAGGAACTTTTGTTGCCACGGAGAATAATCAGACTCTGCGGCACCGTAATAGCCACGCCCTTCGAAGGAAAGTCACAAAAATAGGGATAGAGTAAGATCAATGTCTTGAGTCTTTTCTAGCCAATTTTCAATCGGATTCGTTAAAAGGGCACCGTGCAGGACGTCAAAATGTAAAAAATGATATTGATTGGCGCAAGGTGTATAACAGAATATAAACATATAGATGTCTTCAGGTACCGACTCTTGATGTACATGTGAAGTTTTGGATTTTTAGCAGCATGTGCAAGAGAGTTATTAAGCATTTTGTCCATTGCGGCGAAGGAAATCTTAAGTGAAAACTTCGAAGCCCCGCCCCCGTCATATAGTATTTCGGAAACAAAAAATTTTAGCCCCAGTGTTTGTCCCAGGTCTTAAGATGCTACAGACAGAATTTTAAGGCAATCAGATGAAGCCTTTAGGATCAGGGTGCAAAAGAATGACCCCTGTAAACATGCAAAAAAGGGCAAAAGTCGGACTTTCAAAAATTCATAACTCACTTCCTGTTCATATTAGACGTTAAAATATCAAATTTTTCGCCATGCCCGATGAGACTGCCAAGTTTGGTGAATTTTTGTGCATGTTTCGGGGGTCAAAAATGCAATCGAACAATCGGAAAAATAATAATAATAATAATTTCTACAAAAACAACAGGGACTTCGCAGCGGTCGCTGCTCAGGCCCTAATAATAATAATAATAATAAAAGTATTAATATTTTCTACAAAAACAATAGGGACCTCGCAGCCGTCGCAGCTCGGGCCCTAATAACAATTTCTAGAAAAACAATAGGGACCTCGCAGCGGTCACTGCTCGGGCCCGAATAATAATAATAATAATAATTTCCACAAAAACAATGGGGACCTCGTAGCGGTCGCTGCTCGGGCCCTAATAATAATTTCTACATAAACAATAGGGACCTCGCCGCGGTCGCTGCTCGGGCCCCAATAATAATTTCTACACAAAGTCCATTGTGGTGACCCGCCCCTTTTAAGTAAATTCAAAATGGCCGACTTCCTGTAAAACCTAGCTCATTGCTCCAAGAGACTTTTTTGTAGGTCTTGGTCTTATACATACAGTGAACCCTCGCTACTTCGCGGTTCACCTTTCGCGGGTTCAGTGCTTCGCGGGTATAAAAAATATTCGGTGGCATTGTAGTTTCGCCGAGCGCTGGAGCGGTTAGACGGCCGGCGTGCGCCGAAGAAGAGCGTGGGCGAAGAGGAGAGTGGACGAAGAAGAGCACGTTCCCCCGGACACGATCGGTGGCGACGTTTCGCGCGGTTCGGACCGTACCAGAGCTCCGGCCAGCGTGCGTGGCAGTTAAGCCGTAGAGGAGCACCTTCCCCGGGCACGGGCGGTGCCAAGCGGCCCCTAAGTTTAACCGAATGGAAGCTCCGGAGGAGGAGGGCATGCTCGCGTCACAGTAAGCCGAAGAGGAGCACCTTCCCCGGGCACGGGCGGTTCCAAGCGGCCCCTAAGTTTAACCAAATGGAAGCTCCGGAGGAGGAGGGCATGCTCGCGTTACAGTAAGCCGAAGAGGAGCACCTTCGCCGGGCACGGGCGGTTCCAAGCGGCCCCTAAGTTTAACCGAATGGAAGCTCCGGAGGAGGCGGGCATGCTCGCGTCACAGTAAGCCGAAGAGGAGCACCTTCCCCGGGCACGGGCGGTGCCAAGCGGCCCCTAAGTTTAACCGAATGGAAGCTCCGGGGGAGGAGGGTGGGCGTGTGTCACAGTTAAGCCGAATTGGAGCACCTCTTCCGCCCGGGCACGAGCGGAGCGCGAAGCTGTCAGTTATGAATGAATAAATGAATAAATAAATAAATAAAGAAAGAATGGCACATTTCATTTCACAGGGCACACCAGACGGCGTACCAGCAGGTAAAAGTCTGAGTAATTAAATAAATACAAAAAGAATGGCTGGGGAATAAAAAAATAATACGTTTTAATAATAATTTGTTTTTTTTGTTATAACATGAATTTCACTCTCTCTCTCCCCGTATATATATATATATATATATATATATATATATATATATATATATATATTTATATATTTATTATATATATTGTATTTTTTTTTAAGCATTTTTGAAGGTGCGCCGCTACTTCGCGGATTTTCAGTTTTCGCGGGTGGTCTCGGTCCCCATTAACCGCGATAACCGAGGGTTCACTGTACTCCATAAAATTTACAAAAAGCGAGGTGAAACACTCAACCAGGGCTGCTCTGCATGTTGTGCTGGGCCACCTGGAACAACAGCGGAGCTATGCAAGGATGCTCTTTGTGGACTACAGCTCGGCATTCAACACGATCATCCCAGACATCCTCGTCGCCAAACTGGACACTCTCGGCCTCCCTGCCCTCACACGCATCTGGATTAAGGACTTTCTGACCAACAGACCCCAGACTGTGTTGCTCGGCCCCTACACGTCCTCCACCCTCATGCTGAGCACCGGTTCCCCCCAAGGATGCGTGCTGAGCCCTCTCCTGTACGCCCTCTACACCTACGACTGCAGCCCGGCCCACGGCAACAACACCATCGTCAAGTTTGCTGACGACACGACAGTGGTCGGCCTGATCTCGGAAGGTGACGAGACAGCCTACAGAGAGGAGGTAGGGAGACTGACAACTTGGTGCAAGGACAACAGACTGCACCTTAACTCTGCTAAAACAAAGGAGATTGTCGTCGACTTCAGGAGGAACAAGACGCTGCCGCCCCCCCTCTGCATCGAAGGCGTGTGTGTGGAGAGGGTCCACACGTTCAAGTTCCTGGGAGTACAGATCTCTGATGACCTTTCTTGGAGTCACAACACCACAGCAGTGGTAAAGAAGGTCCGCCAACGTCTGCACTTCCTGAGAGTCCTCAGGAAATTCAACCTGGACAGGAAGCTGCTGCTGGCCTTCTACCACTCGTCCATCGAGAGCCTGCTGACGTACTGTGTCTCCACCTGGTACAGCGGCTGCACTGAGGCGGACAGAGTGAGGCTCCAGAGGACAGTCAAAACAGCGCAAAGGATTATTGGCTGCCCTCTCCCCTCGCTGTCGGACATCTACACCGCCCGGTGCCTCAGAAGGGCTCTCAACATCGTCAAAGACAATACCCACCCAAACTCACACCTGTTCGACCTGTTGCCCTCTGGCAGGCGCTACAGATGCATCAAATCAAGGACCAATAGACTGAGAAACAGTTTCTTTCCGAGAGCCATCTCCATACTGAACTCTCACACACACACGAGACCACCCTAACCTTGCAAAACAGCATTGTGATGTGTTTCTATATGCCCTATTCAGTACTGAATTCCATTGCACTGTCTTATTTATTTATCTAATTTATATATTGTCTGTATTATTGTTGTATTGCACTGGAGAGGGGAGCCCTCTAATCTCGTTGCACACTTGAGTACAATGACAATAAAGGGATTTCTATTTCTATTCTATTCTTTTTTTAACTTTTCTCGAGGGCCATGGCGAGCCATTTCAAAAAAGCTGCACAACTAACGTATAAAATATTGATGAATTTGCTCTGCCTGATGTGTGTGTAAAGTTTCACGAGTTGTCGTTCATATTTAGAACCTCATAATCAGCGTTGTTTTATTGCCGAACAGTGCAATGCCACTCCCACAACTTTTCACGAAAAAGGATGAATTTCGTATTGTGACATCCTCATGGCCGAAACAGTCATCCGAGCATATATGAGGGCGACCTTGTTGAGTTGCACGGAGAAAAACATCCAAGAAAATAACTTGTATTAGCTTTTACCAGTTGGTGGTGCTACTACTACGATGAAAAATAAGTTGGTAGATGTCTTCAGGGCTGAAGTATCCTCAAATGTGTACAACTTCGAGAAGATAGGATCATCTGAGTCATGTTGCCGGAGCTTTTGTTGCCACAAAGTACAATCGGATTTTTCAGCACCGTAATAGCCACGCCTTTTGCCAAAACGTCACAAAATTCGGCACAGAGTAAGATCATTGTCTTGAGTCTTTTCTGACTAATTTTCAGTCGGATTCGTCAAAAGGGCACCGTGCAGTACGTGAAAATTAAAATAAAAACAAATTTTTTATTCCACTTGGCGGCGCTGTGTGTATAACAAAATAATAACATTAAGATGTCTTCAGGTCGGGACATTTTATTTACAGGTGAAGGTTTGGATTTTTAGGAGCATGTGCAGGGGAGTTATTAAGCATTCATTTATTTGTATTAGGTTCATTTTGTCTTCTTATTATTGATATTTGACAGATTCATTAAAAGCAGACAATTATGTTTTAGGTAAATTTTTTACCTGACATGTTTCGGCGAGTCTTTCGCCTTCTTCAGAGTGTCGCATGATGGTGTCTTGAGACCCGTCTTTATCAGCTGATGTTCCATGAGGGTGTGAATTACCTGTCAAAAAAATGAAAAATCATAGCAGTAAAAGAACAAGCACAACATGAACATTACAAATCAGCAATCACTGACCACTGCAAAAGGGAAAACCACATCATGGACCGGGAGAAGGGCAGGGTCATCCGCACCGAAGAGAACAAACAACAGCGCTGGATCAGAGAGGCCATTGAGATCTGCAAGCGAGGCATAAAAACCATGAACAGAGACAAGGGAGCCTTCATCCTCTCTACCACCTGGAGCAGCATCTTGGCGGAGTGAACGGACAGCGGGGGGCGTGACTTGCCTTCATTCTTGTGACAGGTAAGTCACGCCCTCATGGAACATCAGCTGATAAAGACGGGTCACAAGACACCATCATGTGACACTCTGAAGAAGGCGAAAGACTTTCGTATTGTGACATCCTCAAGGCCTAAACACTCATCCGAGCAAATATAAGGTAGATTTTGTTAACCTGCCCGGAGAAAAACATCAACGAAAATAATTTGTATTTGTTTTAACCAGTTGCTGGCGCTACCACTGCGATCAAAAATAAGTTGGCAGCCGTCTTCAGGGCCTGAATATCCTCAAATGTGAAAAATTTCGAGAAGATGGATCATCTGAATCATTTTGCAGGAACTTTTGTTGCCACGGAGAATAATCAGACTCTGCGGCACCGCAATAGCCACGCCCTTCGAAGGAAAGTCACAAAAATAGGGATAGAGTAAGATCAATGTCTTGAGTCTTTTCTAGCCAATTTTCAATCGGATTCGTTAAAAGGTGTCAGGTTTAAAACGGCCCTGACGCCTTTTTTACACTGGGAATTATTTAAATAATGATGGCTGAATGTCCAAAGTCAATCAAGCAAAGTTTTATTTTCCAATTTGCGAGTTGGTGAGAGAGAGAGAGCCGGAGGCCGAACAGGCCTGTTCGGCCTCCCACACTCCCTTCATCTGACCCCCTCCTCTGACTCTCCTCCGGACATAAAGAGACAAAGAGGGGGGCTGTCTTCTGGAATTCTAGCAGACAGGCAGGAAACAACCAATCACAACAGACAGTTTAAAACTTCAGCTCGAAGATTCAGAAACTTGAAACCGAATGTGTGTGTGTGTGTGTGGCTGTGCTCATGTGTGCTAAATGAGTGTCTGTGTGTATACAATTATTAGTGATACAAATAGTGTATGAAACATGATTATGAATACACAAAATTGGTGACATATCCTAACATTCCCCCCTGTTGTGAATTCAAAATCATGGCCCTACGGCTTTAGGACAGATCATCATTATGAAATCATACAACAGTGGAGAGGCGAAAAACCCTCAGTAGGGACAAAAATTCCTCTCCTCTCTTCCGACGTGGAACGAGATCTTCATCATTTGATGACCATCAGGGAATAAAACATATAAAAATACATTTCAATGTGCCTAGTGAAAAATAACAAAACTGTCTCCACGCAGAGCTTGTCCCTGGGGTGACTTGATGCAGGCCCCTTGCCTCGCTGTAGGAGGAGACAGCCGTCTTTACCTCCCGGATCTTCGTGTGTGGTGTATATGTATGCACGTGTGGGGCTTGAGCGACAAGTCCATATTCTTTTTACGTTTCAGTGTCCAGTTCGAGTTCGTCATTGTCCAGTTTGAGTTTGTCATACTCAACATCAATCAGATTGTAATGTTACTTTTGGGTAACAAACATGCAATTAATCATCATTTTTGTCAGAAAAATAATGTAACAAAAACAGTCTACACATAACAAAAATGAAAACCATAATTATCCCGATATATTGTCTTTCAAATTCTTCATAGTGGTCATAACATCAATAATTGTTTCATTTTTAAAACTTTAAATGCAATTATGTTCTTCAATCAAGGCTAAAATTTCTTTATGTACGTCATTAATTTCCAAACCATATCTAATCTTTTTATTCTGTGGCTTCAACATTCGTATCTGTGGCTGGTGGTGTGGTTCTGATGTGCGTGTGGTCCGAGATTGTGACTCGGGGAGGGATTCGCGTTGCTAGGCCTTTAGCTGGAAACCGGTGAAGCTTGTACTGCAACTGGTGGATCCAGCTGCCACGCCCCGCGACCTTTGCAGCGTCGGGGTCACCGCCATCATCTGGCGAGGGCCATCTCAGCATTCACTTCCCCCCAACGGAGTCGTTTCAACACCTTGAAGAAGAGTTGGTCTCCCACACGGACGTGATTTCTGTAAATCAGAACACACTTGACCAGTATTTGCGTCTTTTGCATCTTTTTCGGTCAAACATGTTTTTTGTTGGTGGTTCTGATGAACCTGAGAGTCTATAGGGGATAGTGTCCTTCCTTCGGCTGGCATTGTCCTCATTGCTGTGATTGAAACACAGTCTGGCCATTGTCTCTTTTTTTTTTTTTTTTTCCATTAGTGCGTTCCACAAGTCCTGCAGACTGTATGCGCAGTGACGCTTTGAGTCCATTTTTTAACAACTGTCCCACTTGTTACAACATCATTCACAAAATGCATCATTTTCACTTCAAATCACTTCTTGAAATTCCAAATGTCAGGATAATTTGATTACACAACACTTTTCCCAATCGTTTTTAGCATCAGCATGTGTTGTTGGAAACAGCTTGATCCATTTTGAAAACATATCAATCATAGTCAAACAATATTGCAACCCAAACAAATAACAGTGTCCAAAAAATTTTTTGTTGAAAAGTCTGTATGTGGGAACAATTCCATATGATATCTCCTCCCTGTTGAGGCACGACGTCTGCTCGTGTCTCACTCAATGTTTGCATCATTGTCCACCCAATGTGCATGTTCAATTAGTGGTGCCTTTTTCCCTGGCCTGAGATTAACTTGTCAAGTTGATTTACTGTGTGTGTGGGGGGGTGCGTGGGTGTGTGTGTGTGTGCTTTCATTAAACCTCTTGTGCTTTGTTGACTCTGGGGTTATGGCTTGGCTCCAGCCTTTATTCAATCGTAATCGTGTCATTTTCTGTTCAGAGAATTTTTTTTTTTTTTTATTTACAAATACTTACTTAGACGTGCTTTATGCGCAACCTTTCTTTTATCTTTTGTGATTTTTAAAGCACCCGTTCGCCCAAAATCAACAGAACACAAGAACATTTTATCTTGACTGTGAGTTCCCATTGTAACCATACAGCTCATACAAGATGGGAAACTCCAAATTTTAATTAGCTCACAACCGCCTACGCTCTTCCTGCTTATCCTAACAATTTCTCTCTTTTACAAGTTATCTGTTGGTATCGCACTACTAATACTCCCATCGCATAAAAGTCAGCGTGATTTCTTCCTACAACCTTGGTTCTCAGACACTTTCTTATCAGTCTGGAAGGTGCACCTGGTCTTCAAGTCCTACACGTCTTAACTCCTCCAGTCGGGAGGAAAATATGTCAAGTCAAGTCATGGGTTTGGTGAAAATTTGGACGGCTCCACAGTCGTGTGGCGCCTTCTAAATGGTGCGTGGAAAAAGAATGACGCTGGGCTTAAATGCATCGCACCTTATTAATGTAATGTTACAATTAAATCGCCGTGCAATGTGAATGTCGTGTGATGGAATGTCATTTTTTCATTCCTTAAAGCAGCAGTAAAAGCTCTTGATCACACTCTTAAATGGTTCTCTGCCACGAAATCCAAATTGTTGTGACTAATATGCAAATGGATTCACTTTCCTGTGTTTCTGCAGCAACACAAGTCCATGAAGCCATTTTTTGCAGTCACTGTTTGCCCAAATGGCTTATAATAATAATTTGGTAGTGCATTAAGATGCTTTGTAAATACAATCTTGCAGTGTATCTCCACAAGTTCCAACATACACAACCCATTTTATGGCCATGATACTGTTGTTTTAAACTCACCCTAAGCCTGTTGGGCTCTTTCTCTGCCGCATAAATTACAGCCCTGAGAGACTTTGGGCTCCAACTTTATCTATGAAAGGTCAGGGACTTAATGGAGGTCATGAAAGTCCCAAGGAAAGTGTTTACACAAAAGTGGTCTGGCAAAGTTTTATTACTATTTTTCTTCCCGCTTATCACTGACAATGCGTCCTTTTAAAATTTTGACTTTTGTTTAAATTCGCCCTTGCTTATTGATTCTGATATTAAAGTCCAATTGTCAGTGTATCACGGCTTAATAAGCAAAACGCATGTTGATGTAGAAGTCCTTCTACACACACTTTTATGTTAGGTTCTTTCTTTCGCCATGTGATCCTCTGTTGCTTCTCTCTTCGTCCTGAAAAGTTATTGTTTATCACAAGACTCTCTGCTTCCTTCTTTTTTAAAATGTTTTCTCTTTTTCTTCCTTCTGCTCAACACGTTCAAGCTTTTTGTGCATAATTTAGAATCTTCTTTTCCATTTTACAAGTTGGCCAATTTAAATTAGGTTGTTTTATTTGAAAAGCCTGTAATTCTCTTTTTCCCTTTTCACATAATCACAAATTTCTTATCACAGAATGAACATGTTAATTCTATTTTATCTTTTATTTTTTTTCTCTAATCTTGACTCATTTCACTTTGACCAATTCTACCTTAAAGTGGACAAGTACACATTAATGTTATCTGTAATTTCTAATTTCTTCTCTGCTTTAATGAAAATTATAGCCCTTGCCAAATTTTTCCTGTATCATTTATATTTCTGCATTTCATTGCATCTCTGGCCTACTTTAATATAAACATGATCAACTGGAATATGAAATCTAAAATATTTATTTCTTCAATTCACCAAAAAGCAAAATCTAATTTCTATCCTCCTCCTCACAGGAGCCTCTCCACAGTCTGCTCCTAATTTCCAAATTCACTGTAGTTTTTCCACAACCACTCAAACCTACCAATGTCTCGAATCAAAATTTAAAAAATCAAGAAACACCTATGTTTTTGCAAAAATTCCTCATGTTCACTTTCAAAAGCTTCATCCAATTGTTAAAATTTCATAACACCTACTTCTCCCTTTCTGAAGGTGACGCAAGTATACAATTAAGTAAAAACCATCATCAAAATGATATATCTTGTCTATTGAATCATGTAAGTATAAATTGTCTCATCACTAAACTTTTTCTGTAAATTAATCACATCCCCACAACTTGGGCTCTCATTATTCTGTCAAAATAAAACTAATTTCAATTCATGCAACCAACTCAGTGGCCTTCTGGGTCCCTCAACCACACAGGTTCTAATTCTGTTACTCTATTGCATTTTTCCACTTGTAAATCTGACTATGGCCCCTTTCTCACTTGCCCTATCATTTGAAATTGATTTATTATAAGCAATCCTATCTGCACCAATGTCACATAAAAAAGGGTAATTGGTGTCCCATTACCAATACAGTTATTTCAGCTCAATCATTTAATCAAAAGCCAATATCTTTTGTAAATTTAGGAAAACCTCTTCATTTAAAAACTTAGTCATGCTGAAGGCTGCTTCTTCTCAAGGCAATTTCTTGCTATCTGGCCTTCTTTTAGTGTGGTCTTCCTGTGTGGTTGACGGCAGTTTCTGGCAAAGTGTCCTGATCTGCCACAATTGTAACAAATATCATCTCCGGTGGGAAGGCGTCCTCGTCTCAGCCTCTTCCACCTTGATAAGGGACTTTCTGACCTTTATTTTGATAAAAAATGTCTATAGACCTCTGTTTCTTTTTATTTTCTATCTTCTCAGCATGGAGGGCGTGATTTACATACTCCTCCAGGGTACCTGTTGGCAGGCAAATGTTATGTTTATTTACCCACTTATGAATTTCCTCTCTTGATCCTGCATGTAAAGCATTCTTCAACTGCTGTTGAAATGCCCCATCCACATCACCATCTTCCTGCAGCCCGCTGTGGTTTTGAAACACAGCTGTCATTCACCCTCTTCTCTTTTTAAGGCTACCCTCATCCAATATTCTGTTTCCTCAAAGCCATTTTTCTTAATCTTTTTGTGGTCTTTCTTTGTCTTTGCTATGATTGATTTCTGTAATGCGGCTATTTTTCGTGTTTTTAACTGACCATTAAAACCATGTTCAGCTTTCCATGAGTCTAAATACTGAATTTTATCAAGATCCTGTTTCTCGATGAACTTCCTTATCTACACTCATCTTTTTAAACCAGCCTAGGCGTCTGGGTTCAATTTCTTTATTTTTCAGAAAACGCACATCAGGCTATTTCTCTCTTTTCTTTTAAGCCTATCCCGTTGTATAAGTTATTTTATTTAATTTCAAATTTAAATGAATTTATCTCCTCAAATCATCTTCTTTATTAATTTCTTTTGTAAATTTGGGAATTATTTTTCTCAATAAGATCTCGTCACTCATAAGTAGCCTTTTGTTGGTTACTAATCCTTGATTCCATTTTATCTCCACTTCATCAATCCTTTTAGCATAATTCCAACCACTTTTATCACTCTCCCTGATATTTAGACACACAGACAGACACACAGACATATACACGGGCCCACAAAACGACACACACAGTTCTCAACACTGAACAACTACAAACAACAATAACATGTTAGTATAACAGCAACACAATCCATCTTTATCTTTTGCCCATAATAAGTCCTTTAATTCAACTAATATCTCTCATAATTATGTATGTGCAGCCCTATAGGGCCAATGCAGCCTCTGCCACAAATGCACACTGCCACTTATACACGCAGCACATTGAGGTGAGCGCTTTATTGGTTTATCTGTCTTTTTTGGGGGTTTCTCAGGATACAGGGGGCAGTTGCAACCCCCCTCCCCCTTCTTTACCTTCTTAAGATGCCCTTTATTAGTCCCACAATGGGGAAATTCGAAATTCGAACCCAGGCCTCCTAGGGAGACTGGGTCCTGAACGCGGCGCCTTAGACCACTCGGCCATCCTGGCAGCCAACAACTTTCTCTGTCATTCTCAAATACTGGTCCTGTTTATTACCCTTACTGCAGTACATGGGATAAAATACCAAATGGTATTTGTAATCCCCAATCACACCATTCATTCATTTTGCAAACAGTTTTTCCGCAAACATCCACAAGCAAAACGATCATTCCACATCTGACGTTGTGTGTGTGTGGGGTTTTTTTGTCTCCCTTCTCTAGGCGGATCAATCTCTAAAATTTGCTCAGTTTATGGCCAAATTCGCTACCATCGACGCCGAGGAACAAATCAATTTGTTCACCGTGCTATCCGTGTCTAAAATTTGCTCAGTTTCAACGAGTTATGGTCAATTCGCTACCGATGAGTTATGGCCTAATTCGCTACCGATTATTTTTACATAACTCCTTGGACTAGCACGATGCAGTTTTTGTTACCGTACTGACTAAACGGTCGAGGCCCGGCCTCTGCGCGCGCTTGTCTCACTCTCACCTCTTTCACTCCCCTTCCAATTATTTTAATATTTTAAATTTTAAAATGGTGGCACAAAATAATTTGAAAAACAATACCTGATTTCCTCTGGATCAGCCTTGTCCTATCGGCAACCGGCATCCGGGCGGTGCGCCGTCGCAGGAACTTGGAGGCCTCGCTTTCTCAATGTTGAAGCGCTGACGTCAGATTCGATGGCGTCCAAAAGATCCAACGACGACGCCCGTCCGAGTGCGGCTGCCCGCATTCTCCACCAAATAAATGTCAGGTTTAAAACGGCCCTGACGCCTTTTTTACACTGGGAATTATTTAAATAATGATGGCTGAATGTCCAAAGTCAATCAAGCAAAGTTTTATTTTCCAATTTGCGAGTTGGTGAGAGAGAGAGAGCCGGAGGCCGAACAGGCCTGTTCGGCCTCCCACACTCCCTTCATCTGACCCCCTCCTCTGACTCTCCTCCGGACATAAAGAGACAAAGAGGGGGGCTGTCTTCTGGAATTCTAGCAGACAGGCAGGAAACAACCAATCACAACAGACAGTTTAAAACTTCAGCTCGAAGATTCAGAAACTTGAAACCGAATGTGTGTGTGTGTGTGTGTGGCTGTGCTCATGTGTGCTAAATGAGTGTCTGTGTGTATACAATTATTAGTGATACAAATAGTGTATGAAACATGATTATGAATACACAAAATTGGTGACATATCCTAACAAAGGGCACCGTGCAGTACGTCAAAATGTAAAAAATGATATTGATTGGCGCAAGGTGTATAACAGAATATAAACATATAGATGTCTTCAGGTACCGACTCTTTATGTATATGTGAAGTTTTGGATTTTTAGCAGCATGTGCAGGAGAGTTATTAAGCATTTTGTCCATTGCGGCGAAGGAAATCTTAAGTGAAAACTTTGAAGCCCCGCCCCCGTCATATAGTATTTCGGAAACAAAAGATTTTAGCCCCAGTGTTTGTCCCAGGTCTTAAGATGCTACAGACAGAATTTTAAGGCAATCAGATGAAGCCTTTAGGATCAGGGTGCAAAAGAATGACCCCTGTAAACATGCAAAAAAGGGCAAAAGTCGGACTTTCAAAAATTCATAACTCACTTCCTGTTCATATTAGACGTTAAAATATCAAATTTCTCGCCATGCCCGATGAGACTGCCAAGTTTGGTGAGTTTTTGTGCATGTTTCGGGGGTCAAAAATGCAATCGTACAATCGGAAAAATAATAATAATAATAATTTCTACAAAAACAACAGGGACTTCGCAGCGGTCGCTGCTCAGGCCCTAATAATAATAATAATAATAATAATAAAAGTAATAATATTTTCTACAAAAACAATAGGGACCTCGCAGCCGTCGTAGCTCGGGCCCTAATAACAATTTCTAGAAAAACAATAGGGACCTCGCAGCGGTCACTGCTCGGGCCCTAATAATAATAATAATAATAAAAATTTCCACAAAAACAATGGGGACCTCGTAGCGGTCGCTGCTCGGGCCCTAATAATAATTTCTACATAAACAATAGGGACCTCGCCGCGGTCGCGGCTCGGGCCCCAATAATAATTTCTACACAAAGTCCATTGTGGTGACCCGCCCCCTTTTAATAAATTCAAAATGGCCGACTTCCTGTAAAACCTAGCTCATTGCTCCAAGAGACTTTTTTGTAGGTCTTGGTCTTATACATACAGTGAACCCTCGCTACTTCGCGGTTCACCTTTCGCGGGTTCAGTGCTTCGCGGGTATAAAAAATATTCGGGGGCATTGTAGTTTCGCCGAGCGGCACGACGGGGCGCTGGAGCGGTTAGACGGCCGGCGTGCGCCGAAGAAGAGCGTGGGCGAAGAGAAGAGTGGACGAAGAAGAGCACGTTCCCCCGGACACGATCGGTGGCGACGTTTCGCGCGGTTCGGACCGTACCAGAGCTCCGGCCGGCGTGCGTGGCAGTTAAGCCGTAGAGGAGCACCTTCCCCGGGCACGGGCGGTGCCAAGCGGCCCCTAGGTTTAACCGAATGGAAGCTCCGGAGGAGGAGGGCATGCTCGCGTCACAGTAAGCCGAAGAGGAGCACCTTCCCCGGGCACGGGCGGTTCCAAGCGGCCCCTAAGTTTAACCGAATGGAAGCTCCGGAGGAGGAGGGCATGCTCGCGACACAGTAAGCCGAAGAGGAGCACCTTCCCCGGGCACGGGCGGTGCCAAGCGGCCCCTAAGTTTAACCGAATGGAAGCTCCGGGGGAGGAGGGTGGGCGTGTGTCACAGTTAAGCCGAATTGGAGCACCTCTTCCGCCCGGGCACGAGCGGAGCGCGAAGCTGTCAGTTATGAATGAATAAATGAATAAATAAATAAATAAATAAAGAATGGCACCTTTCATTTCACAGCGCACACCAGACGGCGTACCAGCAGGTAAAAGTCTGAGTAATTAAATAAATACAAAAAGAATGGCTGGGGAATAAAAAAATAATACGTTTTAATAATAATTTGTTTTTTTTGTTATAACATGAATTTCACTCTCTCTCTCCCCGTATATATATATATATATATATATATTTATATATTTATTATATATATTGTATTTTTTTTTTAAGCATTTTTGAAGGTGCGCCGCTACTTCGCGGATTTTCAGTTTTCGCGGGTGGTCTCGGTCCCCATTAACCGCGATAACCGAGGGTTCACTGTACTCCATAAAATTTACAAAAAGCGAGGTGAAACACTCAACCAGGGCTGCTCTGCATGTTGTGCTGGGCCACCTGGAACAACAGCGGAGCTATGCAAGGATGCTCTTTGTGGACTTCAGCTCGGCATTCAACACGATCATCCCAGACATCCTCGTCGCCAAACTGGACACTCTCGGCCTCCCTGCCCTCACACGCATCTGGATTAAGGACTTTCTGACCAACAGACCCCAGACTGTGTTGCTCGGCCCCTACACGTCCTCCACCCTCATGCTGAGCACCAGTTCCCCCCAAGGATGCGTGCTGAGCCCTCTCCTGTACGCCCTCTACACCTACGACTGCAGCCCGGCCCACGGCAACAACACCATCGTCAAGTTTGCTGACGACACGACAGTGGTCGGTCTGATCTCGGAAGGTGACGAGACAGCCTATAGAGAGGAGGTAGGGAGACTGACAACTTGGTGCAAGGACAACAGACTGCACCTTAACTCTGCTAAAACAAAGGAGATTGTCGTCGACTTCAGGAGGAACAAGACGCTGCCGCCCCCCCTCTGCATCGAAGGCGTGTTTGTGGAGAGGGTCCACACGTTCAAGTTCCTGGGAGTACAGATCTCCGATGACCTTTCTTGGAGTCACAACACCACAGCAGTGGTAAAGAAGGTCCGCCAACGTCTGCACTTCCTGAGAGTCCTCAGGAAATTCAACCTGGACAGGAAGCTGCTGCTGGCCTTCTACCACTCGTCCATCGAGAGCCTGCTGACGTACTGTGTCTCCACCTGGTACAGCGGCTGCACTGAGGCGGACAGAGTGAGGCTCCAGAGGACAGTCAAAACAGCGCAAAGGATTATTGGCTGCCCTCTCCCCTCGCTGTCGGACATCTACACCGCCCGGTGCCTCAGAAGGGCTCTCAACATCGTCAAAGACAATACCCACCCAAACTCACACCTGTTCGACCTGTTGCCCTCTGGCAGGCGCTACAGATGCATCAAATCAAGGACCAATAGACTGAGAAACAGTTTCTTTCCGAGAGCCATCTCCATACTGAACTCTCACACACACACGAGACCACCCTAACCTTGCAAAACAGCATTGTGATGTGTTTCTATATGCCCTATTCAGTACAGAATTCCATTGCACTGTCGTATTTATTTATCTAATTTATATATTGTCTGTATTATTGTTGTATTGCACTGGAGAGGGGAGCCCTCTAATCTCGTTGCACACTTGAGTACAATGACAATAAAGGGATTTCTATTTCTATTCTATTCTTTTTTTAACTTTTCTCGAGGGCCATGGCGAGCCATTTCAAAAAAGCTGCACAACTAACGTATAAAATATTGATAAATTTGCTCTGCCTGATGTGTGTGTAAAGTTTCACGAGTTGTCGTTCATATTTAGAACCTCATAATCAGCGTTGTTTTATTGCCGAACAGTGCAATGCCACTCCCACAACTTTTCACGAAAAAGGATGAATTTCGTATTGTGACATCCTCATGGCCGAAACAGTCATCCGAGCATATATGAGGGCGACCTTGTTGAGTTGCACGGAGAAAAACATCCAAGAAAATAACTTGTATTAGCTTTTACCAGTTGGTGGCGCTACTACTACGATGAAAAATAAGTTGGTAGATGTCTTCAGGGCTGAAGTATCCTCAAATGTGTACAACTTCGAGAAGATAGGATCATCTGAGTCATGTTGCCGGAGCTTTTGTTGCCACAAAGTACAATCGGATTTTTCAGCACCGTAATAGCCACGCCTTTTGCCAAAACGTCACAAAATTCGGCACAGAGTAAGATCATTGTCTTGAGTCTTTTCTGACTAATTTTCAGTCGGATTCGTCAAAAGGGCACCGTGCAGTACGTGAAAATGAAAATAAAAACAAATTTTTGATTCCACTTGGCGGCGCTGTGTGTATAACAAAATAATAACATTAAGATGTCTTCAGGTCGGGACGTTTTATTTACAGGTGAAGGTTTGGATTTTTAGGAGCATGTGCAGGGGCGTTATTAAGCATTCATTTATTTGTATTAGGTTCATTTTGTCTTCTTATTATTGATATTTGACTGATTCATTAAAAGCAGACAATTATGTTTTAGGTTAATTTTTTACCTGACATGTTTCGGCGAGTCTTTCGCCTTCTTCAGAGTGTCGCATGATGGTGTCTTGAGACCCGTCTTTATCAGCTGATGTTCCATGAGGGTGTGACTTACCTGTCAAAAAAATGAAAAATCAGAGCAGTAAAAGAACAAGCACAACATGAACATTACAAATCAGCAATCACTGACCACTGCAAAAGGGAAAACCACATCATGGACCGGGAGAAGGGCAGGGTCATCCGCACCGAAGAGAACAAACAACAGCGCTGGATCAGAGAGGCCATTGAGATCTGCAAGCGAGGCATAAAAACCATGAACAGAGACAAGGGAGCCTTCATCCTCTCTACCACCTGGAGCAGCATCTTGGCGGAGTGAACGGACAGCGGGGGGCGTGACTTGCCTTCATTCTTGTGACAGGTAAGTCACGCCCTCATGGAACATCAGCTGATAAAGACGGGCCACAAGACACCATCATGTGACACTCTGAAGAAGGCGAAAGACTTTCGTATTGTGACATCCTCAAGGCCTAAACACTCATCCGATCAAAAATAAGTTGGCAGCCGTCTTCAGGGCCTGAATATCCTCAAATGTGAAAAATTTCGAGAAGATGGATCATCTGAATCATTTTGCAGGAACTTTTGTTGCCACGGAGAATAATCAGACTCTGCGGCACCGTAATAGCCACGCCCTTCGAAGGAAAGTCACAAAAATAGGGATAGAGTAAGATCAATGTCTTGAGTCTTTTCTAGCCAATTTTCAATCGGATTCGTTAAAAGGGCACCGTGCAGGACGTCAAAATGTAAAAAATGATATTGATTGGCGCAAGGTGTATAACAGAATATAAACATATAGATGTCTTCAGGTACCGACTCTTGATGTACATGTGAAGTTTTGGATTTTTAGCAGCATGTGCAAGAGAGTTATTAAGCATTTTGTCCATTGCGGCGAAGGAAATCTTAAGTGAAAACTTCGAAGCCCCGCCCCCGTCATATAGTATTTCGGAAACAAAAAATTTTAGCCCCAGTGTTTGTCCCAGGTCTTAAGATGCTACAGACAGAATTTTAAGGCAATCAGATGAAGCCTTTAGGATCAGGGTGCAAAAGAATGACCCCTGTAAACATGCAAAAAAGGGCAAAAGTCGGACTTTCAAAAATTCATAACTCACTTCCTGTTCATATTAGACGTTAAAATATCAAATTTTTCGCCATGCCCGATGAGACTGCCAAGTTTGGTGAATTTTTGTGCATGTTTCGGGGGTCAAAAATGCAATCGAACAATCGGAAAAATAATAATAATAATAATTTCTACAAAAACAACAGGGACTTCGCAGCGGTCGCTGCTCAGGCCCTAATAATAATAATAATAATAAAAGTATTAATATTTTCTACAAAAACAATAGGGACCTCGCAGCCGTCGCAGCTCGGGCCCTAATAACAATTTCTAGAAAAACAATAGGGACCTCGCAGCGGTCACTGCTCGGGCCCTAATAATAATAATAATAATAATTTCCACAAAAACAATGGGGACCTCGTAGCGGTCGCTGCTCGGGCCCTAATAATAATTTCTACATAAACAATAGGGACCTCGCCGCGGTCGCTGCTCGGGCCCCAATAATAATTTCTACACAAAGTCCATTGTGGTGACCCGCCCCTTTTAAGTAAATTCAAAATGGCCGACTTCCTGTAAAACCTAGCTCATTGCTCCAAGAGACTTTTTTGTAGGTCTTGGTCTTATACATACAGTGAACCCTCGCTACTTCGCGGTTCACCTTTCGCGGGTTCAGTGCTTCGCGGGTATAAAAAATATTCGGGGGCATTGTAGTTTCGCCGAGCGGCACGACGGGCGCTGGAGCGGTTAGACGGCCGGCGTGCGCCGAAGAAGAGCGTGGGCGAAGAGGAGAGTGGACGAAGAAGAGCACGTTCCCCCGGACACGATCGGTGGCGACGTTTCGCGCGGTTCGGACCGTACCAGAGCTCCGGCCGGCGTGCGTGGCAGTTAAGCCGTAGAGGAGCACCTTCCCCGGGCACGGGCGGTGCCAAGCGGCCCCTAAGTTTAACCGAATGGAAGCTCCGGAGGAGGAGGGCATGCTCGCGTCACAGTAAGCCGAAGAGGAGCACCTTCCCCGGGCACGGGCGGTTCCAAGCGGCCCCTAAGTTTAACCAAATGGAAGCTCCGGAGGAGGAGGGCATGCTCGCGTTACAGTAAGCCGAAGAGGAGCACCTTCGCCGGGCACGGGCGGTTCCAAGCGGCCCCTAAGTTTAACCGAATGGAAGCTCCGGAGGAGGCGGGCATGCTCGCGTCACAGTAAGCCGAAGAGGAGCACCTTCCCCGGGCACGGGCGGTGCCAAGCGGCCCCTAAGTTTAACCGAATGGAAGCTCCGGGGGAGGAGGGTGGGCGTGTGTCACAGTTAAGCCGAATTGGAGCACCTCTTCCGCCCGGGCACGAGCGGAGCGCGAAGCTGTCAGTTATGAATGAAAAAATGAATAAATAAATAAATAAATAAAGAATGGCACATTTCATTTCACAGGGCACACCAGACGGCGTACCAGCAGGTAAAAGTCTGAGTAATTAAATAAATACAAAAAGAATGGCTGGGGAATAAAAAAATAATACGTTTTAATAATAATTTGTTTTTTTTGTTATAACATGAATTTCACTCTCTCTCTCCCCGTATATATATATATATATATATATATATATATATATATATATATATATATATATTTATATATTTATTATATATATTGTATTTTTTTTTTAAGCATTTTTGAAGGTGCGCCGCTACTTCGCGGATTTTCAGTTTTCGCGGGTGGTCTCGGTCCCCATTAACCGCGATAACCGAGGGTTCACTGTACTCCATAAAATTTACAAAAAGCGAGGTGAAACACTCAACCAGGGCTGCTCTGCATGTTGTGCTGGGCCACCTGGAACAACAGCGGAGCTATGCAGGGATGCTCTTTGTGGACTACAGCTCGGCATTCAACACGATCATCCCAGACATCCTCGTCGCCAAACTGGACACTCTCGGCCTCCCTGCCCTCACACGCATCTGGATTAAGGACTTTCTGACCAACAGACCCCAGACTGTGTTGCTCGGCCCCTACACGTCCTCCACCCTCATGCTGAGCACCGGTTCCCCCCAAGGATGCGTGCTGAGCCCTCTCCTGTACGCCCTCTACACCTACGACTGCAGCCCGGCCCACGGCAACAACACCATCGTCAAGTTTGCTGACGACACGACAGTGGTCGGTCTGATCTCGGAAGGTGACGAGACAGCCTACAGAGAGGAGGTAGGGAGACTGACAACTTGGTGCAAGGACAACAGACTGCACCTTAACTCTGCTAAAACAAAGGAGATTGTCGTCGACTTCAGGAGGAACAAGACGCTGCCGCCCCCCCTCTGCATCGAAGGCGTGTGTGTGGAGAGGGTCCACACGTTCAAGTTCCTGGGAGTACAGATCTCTGATGACCTTTCTTGGAGTCACAACACCACAGCAGTGGTAAAGAAGGTCCGCCAACGTCTGCACTTCCTGAGAGTCCTCAGGAAATTCAACCTGGACAGGAAGCTGCTGCTGGCCTTCTACCACTCGTCCATCGAGAGCCTGCTGACGTACTGTGTCTCCACCTGGTACAGCGGCTGCACTGAGGCGGACAGAGTGAGGCTCCAGAGGACAGTCAAAACAGCGCAAAGGATTATTGGCTGCCCTCTCCCCTCGCTGTCGGACATCTACACCGCCCGGTGCCTCAGAAGGGCTCTCAACATCGTCAAAGACAATACCCACCCAAACTCACACCTGTTCGACCTGTTGCCCTCTGGCAGGCGCTACAGATGCATCAAATCAAGGACCAATAGACTGAGAAACAGTTTCTTTCCGAGAGCCATCTCCATACTGAACTCTCACACACACACGAGACCACCCTAACCTTGCAAAACAGCATTGTGATGTGTTTCTATATGCCCTATTCAGTACTGAATTCCATTGCACTGTCGTATTTATTTATCTAATTTATATATTGTCTGTATTATTGTTGTATTGCACTGGAGAGGGGAGCCCTCTAATCTCGTTGCACACTTGAGTACAATGACAATAAAGGGATTTCTATTTCTATTCTATTCTTTTTTTAACTTTTCTCGAGGGCCATGGCGAGCCATTTCAAAAAAGCTGCACAACTAACGTATAAAATATTGATAAATTTGCTCTGCCTGATGTGTGTGTAAAGTTTCACGAGTTGTCGTTCATATTTAGAACCTCATAATCAGCGTTGTTTTATTGCCGAACAGTGCAATGCCACTCCCACAACTTTTCACGAAAAAGGATGAATTTCGTATTGTGACATCCTCATGGCCGAAACAGTCATCCGAGCATATATGAGGGCGACCTTGTTGAGTTGCACGGAGAAAAACATCCAAGAAAATAACTTGTATTAGCTTTTACCAGTTGGTGGCGCTACTACTACGATGAAAAACTAGTTGGTAGATGTCTTCAGGGCTGAAGTATCCTCAAATGTGTACAACTTCGAGAAGATAGGATCATCTGAGTCATGTTGCCGGAGCTTTTGTTGCCACAAAGTACAATCGGATTTTTCAGCACCGTAATAGCCACGCCTTTTGCCAAAACGTCACAAAATTCGGCACAGAGTAAGATCATTGTCTTGAGTCTTTTCTGACTAATTTTCAGTCGGATTCGTCAAAAGGGCACCGTGCAGTACGTGAAAATTAAAATAAAAACAAATTTTTGATTCCACTTGGCGGCGCTGTGTGTATAACAAAATAATAACATTAAGATGTCTTCAGGTCGGGACGTTTTATTTACAGGTGAAGGTTTGGATTTTTAGGAGCATGTGCAGGGGCGTTATTAAGCATTCATTTATTTGTATTAGGTTCATTTTGTCTTCTTATTATTGATATTTGACTGATTCATTAAAAGCAGACAATTATGTTTTAGGTTAATTTTTTACCTGACATGTTTCGGCGAGTCTTTCGCCTTCTTCAGAGTGTCGCATGATGGTGTCTTGAGACCCGTCTTTATCAGCTGATGTTCCATGAGGGTGTGACTTACCTGTCAAAAAAATGAAAAATCAGAGCAGTAAAAGAACAAGCACAACATGAACATTACAAATCAGCAATCACTGACCACTGCAAAAGGGAAAACCACATCATGGACCGGGAGAAGGGCAAAGTCATCCGCACCGAAGAGAACAAACAACAGCGCTGGATCAGAGAGGCCATTAAGATCTGCAAGCGAGGCATAAAAACCATGAACAGAGACAAGGGAGCCTTCATCCTCTCTACCACCTGGAGCAGCATCTTGGCGGAGTGAACGGACAGCGGGGGGCGTGACTTGCCTTCATTCTTGTGACAGGTAAGTCACGCCCTCATGGAACATCATCTGATAAAGACGGGCCACAAGGCACCATCATGTGACACTCTGAAGAAGGCGAAAGACTTTCGTATTGTGACATCCTCAAGGCCTAAACACTCATCCGATCAAAAATAAGTTGGCAGCCGTCTTCAGGGCCTGAATATCCTCAAATGTGAAAAATTTCGAGAAGATGGATCATCTGAATCATTTTGCAGGAACTTTTGTTGCCACGGAGAATAATCAGACTCTGCGGCACCGTAATAGCCACGCCCTTCGAAGGAAAGTCACAAAAATAGGGAAAGAGTAAGATCAATGTCTTGAGTCTTTTCTAGCCAATTTTCAATCGGATTCGTTAAGAGGGCACCGTGCAGGACGTCAAAATGTAAAAAATGATATTGATTGGCGCAAGGTGTATAACAGAATATAAACATATAGATGTCTTCAGGTACCGACTCTTGATGTACATGTGAAGTTTTGGATTTTTAGCAGCATGTGCAAGAGAGTTATTAAGCATTTTGTCCATTGCGGCGAAGGAAATCTTAAGTGAAAACTTCGAAGCCCCGCCCCCGTCATATAGTATTTCGGAAACAAAAAATTTTAGCCCCAGTGTTTGTCCCAGGTCTTAAGATGCTACAGACAGAATTTTAAGGCAATCAGATGAAGCCTTTAGGATCAGGGTGCAAAAGAATGACCCCTGTAAACATGCAAAAAAGGGCAAAAGTCGGACTTTCAAAAATTCATAACTCACTTCCTTTTCATATTAGACGTTAAAATATAAAATTTTTCGCCATGCCCGATGAGACTGCCAAGTTTGGTGAATTTTTGTGCATGTTTCGGGGGTCAAAAATGCAATCGAACAATCGGAAAAATAATAATAATAATAATTTCTACAAAAACAACAGGGACTTCGCAGCGGTCGCTGCTCAGGCCCTAATAATAATAATAATAATAATAATAATAAAAGTATTAATATTTTCTACAAAAACAATAGGGACCTCGCAGCCGTCGCAGCTCGGGCCCTAATAACAATTTTTAGAAAAACAATAGGGACCTCGCAGCGGTCACTGCTCGGGCCCTAATAATAATAATAATAATAATTTCCACAAAAACAATGGGGACCTCGTAGCGGTCGCTGCTCGGGCCCTAATAATAATTTCTACATAAACAATAGGGACCTCGCCGCGGTCGCTGCTCGGGCCCCAATAATAATTTCTACACAAAGTCCATTGTGGTGACCCGCCCCTTTTAAGTAAATTCAAAATGGCCGACTTCCTGTAAAACCTAGCTCATTGCTCCAAGAGACTTTTTTTGTAGGTCTTGGTCTTATACATAAAGTGAACCCTCGCTACTTCGCGGTTCACCTTTCGCGGGTTCAGTGCTTCGCGGGTATAAAAAATATTTGGGGGCATTGTAGTTTCGCCGAGTGGCACGACGGGCGCTGGAGCGGTTAGACGGCCGGCGTGCGCCGAAGAAGAGCGTGGGCGAAGAGGAGAGTGGACGAAGAAGAGCACGTTCCCCCGGACACGATCGGTGGCGACGTTTCGCGCGGTTCGGACCGTACCAGAGCTCCGGCCGGCGTGCGTGGCAGTTAAGCCGTAGAGGAGCACCTTCCCCGGGCACGGGCGGTGCCAAGCGGCCCCTAAGTTTAACCGAATGGAAGCTCCGGAGGAGGAGGGCATGCTCGCGTCACAGTAAGCCGAAGAGGAGCACCTTCCCCGGGCACGGGCGGTTCAAAGCGGCCCCTAAGTTTAACCAAATGGAAGCTCCGGAGGAGGAGGGCATGCTCGCGTCACAGTAAGCCGAAGAGGAGCACCTTCGCCGGGCACGGGCGGTTCCAAGCGGCCCCTAAGTTTAACCGAATGGAAGCTCCGGAGGAGGCGGGCATGCTCGCGTCACAGTAAGCCGAAGAGGAGCACCTTCCCCGGGCACGGGCGGTGCCAAGCGGCCCCTAAGTTTAACCGAATGGAAGCTCCGGGGGAGGAGGGCGGGCGTGTGTCACAGTTAAGCCGAATTGGAACACCTCTTCCGCCCGGGCACGAACGGAGCGCGAAGCTGTCAGTTATGAATGAATAAATGAATAAATAAATAAATAAATAAAGAATGCCACCTTTCATTTCACAGGGCACACCGGACGGCGTACCAGCAGGTAATAGTCGGAGTAATTAAATAAATACAAAAAGAATGGCTGGGGAATAAAAAAATAATACGTTTTAATAATAATTTGTTTTTTTTGTTATAACATGAATTTCACTCTCTCTCTCTCTCTGTATATATATATATATATATATCTATATATATATCTATATATATATATATATTTATTATATATATTGTATTTTTTTTTAAGCATTTTTGAAGGTGCGCCGCTACTTCGCGGATTTTCAGTTTCCGCGGGTGGTCTCGGTCCCCATTAACCGCGACAACCGAGGGTTCACTGTACTCCATAAAATTTACAAAAAGCGAGGTGAAACACTCAACCAGGGCTGCTTTTTTGAACATTTCTCGAGGGCCATGGCGAGCCATTTAAAAAAAGCTGCACAACTAACGTATAAAATATTGATAAATTTGCTCTGCCTGATGTGTGTGTCAAGTTTCACGAGTTGTCCTTCATATTTAGAACCTCATAATCAGCGTTGTTTTATTGCCGGACAGTGCAATGCCACTCCCACAACTTTTCACGAAAAAGGATGAATTTCGTATTGTGACATCCTCATGGACGAAACAGTCCTCCGAGCATATATGAGGGCGACCTTGTTGAGTTGCACGGAGAAAAACATCCAAGAAAATAACTTGTATTAGCTTTTACCAGTTGGTGGCGCTACTACTACAATGAAAAATAAGTTGGTAGATGTCTTCAGGGTTGAAGTATCCTCAAATGTGTACAACTTCGAGAAGATAGGATCATCTCAGTCATGTTGCCGGAGCTTTTGTTGCCACAAAGTACAATCGGACTTTTCAGCACCGTAATAGCCACGCCTTTTGCCAAAACGTCACAAAACTCGGCAGAGAGTAAGATCATTGTCTTGAGTCTTTTCTGACTAATTTTCAGTCGGATTCGTCAAAAGGGCACCGTGCAGTACGTGAAAATTAAAATAAAAACAAATTTTTTATTCCACTTGGCGGCGCTGTGTGTATAACAAAATAATAACATTAAGATGTCTTCAGGTCGGGACATTTTATTTACAGGTGAAGGTTTGGATTTTTAGGAGCATGTGCAGGGGAGTTATTAAGCATTCATTTATTTGTATTAGGTTCATTTTGTCTTCTTATTATTGATATTTGACAGATTCATTAAAAGCAGACAATTATGTTTTAGGGAAATTTTTTACCTGACATGTTTCGGCGAGTCTTTCACCTTCTTCAGAGTGTCGCATGATGGTGTCTTGAGACCCGTCTTTATCAGCTGATGTTCCATGAGGATGTGAATTACCTGTCAAAAAAATGAAAAATCATAGCAGTAAAAGAACAAGCACAACATGAACATTACAAATCAGCAATCACTGACCACTGCAAAAGGGAAAACCACATCATGGACCGGGAGAAGGGCAGGGTCATCCGCACCGAAGAGAACAAACAACAGCGCTGGATCAGAGAGGCCATTGAGATCTGCAAGCGAGGCATAAAAACCATGAACAGAGACAAGGGAGCCTTCATCCTCTCTACCACCTGGAGCAGCATCTTGGCGGAGTGAACGGACAGCGGGGGGCGTGACTTGCCTTCATTCTTGTGACAGGTAAGTCACGCCCTCATGGAACATCAGCTGATAAAGACGGGTCACAAGACACCATCATGTGACACTCTGAAGAAGGCGAAAGACTTTCGTATTGTGACATCCTCAAGGCCTAAACACTCATCCGAGCAAATATAAGGTAGATTTTGTTAACCTGCCCGGAGAAAAACATCAACGAAAATAATTTGTATTTGTTTTAACCAGTTGGTGGCGCTACCACTGCGATCAAAAATAAGTTGGCAGCCGTCTTCAGGGCCTGAATATCCTCAAATGTGAAAAATTTCGAGAAGATGGATCATCTGAATCATTTTGCAGGAACTTTTGTTGCCACGGAGAATAATCAGACTGTGCGGCACCGCAATAGCCACGCCCTTCGAAGGAAAGTCACAAAAATAGGGATAGAGTAAGATCAATGTCTTGAGTCTTTTCTAGCCAATTTTCAATCGGATTCGTTAAAAGGGCACCGTGCAGTACGTCAAAATGTAAAAAATGATATTGATTGGCGCAAGGTGTATAACAGAATATAAACATATAGATGTCTTCAGGTACCGACTCTTTATGTATATGTGAAGTTTTGGATTTTTAGCAGCATGTGCAGGAGAGTTATTAAGCATTTTGTCCATTGCGGCGAAGGAAATCTTAAGTGAAAACTTTGAAGCCCCGCCCCCGTCATATAGTATTTCGGAAACAAAAGATTTTAGCCCCAGTGTTTGTCCCAGGTCTTCAGATGCTACAGACAGAATTTTAAGGCAATCAGATGAAGCCTTTAGGATCAGGGTGCAAAAGAATGACCCCTGTAAACATGCAAAAAAGGGCAAAAGTCGGACTTTCAAAAATTCATAACTCACTTCCTGTTCATATTAGACGTTAAAATATCAAATTTTTCGCCATGCCCGATGAGACTGCCAAGTTTGGTGAGTTTTTGTGCATGTTTCGGGGGTCAAAAATGCAATCGTACAATCGGAAAAATAATAATAATAATAATTTCTACAAAAACAACAGGGACTTCGCAGCGGTCGCTGCTCAGGCCCTAATAATAATAATAATAATAATAATAAAAGTAATAATATTTTCTACAAAAACAATAGGGACCTCGCAGCGGTCACTGCTCGGGCCCTAATAATAATAATAATAATAAAAATTTCCACAAAAACAATGGGGACCTCGTAGCGGTCGCTGCTCGGGCCCTAATAATAATTTCTACATAAACAATAGGGACCTCGCCGCGGTCGCTGCTCGGGCCCCAATAATAATTTCTACACAAAGTCCATTGTGGTGACCCGCCCCCTTTTAATAAATTCAAAATGGCCGACTTCCTGTAAAACCGAGCTCATTGCTCCAAGAGACTTTTTTGTAGGTCTTGGTCTTATACATACAGTGAACCCTCGCTACTTCGCGGTTCACCTTTCGCGGGTTCAGTGCTTCGCGGGTATAAAAAATATTCGGGGGCATTGTAGTTTCGCCGAGCGGCACGACGGGGCGCTGGAGCGGTTAGACGGCCGGCGTGCGCCGAAGAAGAGCGTGGGCGAAGAGAAGAGTGGACGAAGAAGAGCACGTTCCCCCGGACACGATCGGTGGCGACGTTTCGCGCGGTTCGGACCGTACCAGAGCTCCGGCCGGCGTGCGTGGCAGTTAAGCCGTAGAGGAGCACCTTCCCCGGGCGCGGGCGGTGCCAAGCGGCCCCTAAGTTTAACCGAATGGAAGCTCCGGAGGAGGAGGGCATGCTCGCGTCACAGTAAGCCGAAGAGGAGCACCTTCCCCGGGCACGGGCGGTTCCAAGCGGCCCCTAAGTTTAACCGAATGGAAGCTCCGGAGGAGGAGGGCATGCTCGCGACACAGTAAGCCGAAGAGGAGCACCTTTCCCGGGCACGGGCGGTGCCAAGCGGCCCCTAAGTTTAACCGAATGGAAGCTCCGGGGGAGGAGGGTGGGCGTGTGTCACAGTTAAGCCGAATTGGAGCACCTCTTCCGCCCGGGCACGAGCGGAGCGCGAAGCTGTCAGTTATGAATGAATAAATGAATAAATAAATAAATAAAGAAAGAATGGCACCTTTCATTTCACAGGGCACACCAGACGGCGTACCAGCAGGTAAAAGTCTGAGTAATTAAATAAATACAAAAAGAATGGCTGGGGAATAAAAAAATAATACGTTTTAATAATAATTTGTTTTTTTTGTTATAACATGAATTTCACTCTCTCTCTCCCCGTATATATATATATATATATATATATATATACATACATATATATTTATATATTTATTATATATATTGTATTTTTTTTTAAGCATTTTTGAAGGTGCGCCGCTACTTCGCGGATTTTCAGTTTTCGCGGGTGGTCTCGGTCCCCATTAACCGCGATAACCGAGGGTTCACTGTACTCCATAAAATTTACAAAAAGCGAGGTGAAACACTCAACCAGGGCTGCTCTGCATGTTGTGCTGGGCCACCTGGAACAACAGCGGAGCTATGCAAGGATGCTCTTGGTGGACTACAGCTCGGCATTCAACACGATCATCCCAGACATCCTCGTCGCCAAACTGGACACTCTCGGCCTCCCTGCCCTCACACGCATCTGGATTAAGGACTTTCTGACCAACAGACCCCAGACTGTGTTGCTCGGCCCCTACACGTCCTCCACCCTCATGCTGAGCACCGGTTCCCCCCAAGGATGCGTGCTGAGCCCTCTCCTGTACGCCCTCTACACCTACGACTGCAGCCCGGCCCACGGCAACAACACCATCGTCAAGTTTGCTGACGACACGACAGTGGTCGGTCTGATCTCGGAAGGTGACGAGACAGCCTACAGAGAGGAGGTAGGGAGACTGACAACTTGGTGCAAGGACAACAGACTGCACCTTAACTCTGCTAAAACAAAGGAGATTGTCGTCGACTTCAGGAGGAACAAGACGCTGCCGCCCCCCCCTCTGCATCGAAGGCGTGTGTGTGGAGAGGGTCCACACGTTCAAGTTCCTGGGAGTACAGATCTCCGATGACCTTTCTTGGAGTCACAACACCACAGCAGTGGTAAAGAAGGTCCGCCAACGTCTGCACTTCCTGAGAGTCCTCAGGAAATTCAACCTGGACAGGAAGCTGCTGCTGGCCTTCTACCACTCGTCCATCGAGAGCCTGCTGACGTACTGTGTCTCCACCTGGTACAGCGGCTGCACTGAGGCGGACAGAGTGAGGCTCCAGAGGACAGTCAAAACAGCGCAAAGGATTATTGGCTGCCCTCTCCCCTCGCTGTCGGACATCTACACCGCCCGGTGCCTCAGAAGGGCTCTCAACATCGTCAAAGACAATACCCACCCAAACTCACACCTGTTCGACCTGTTGCCCTCTGGCAGGCGCTACAGATGCATCAAATCAAGGACCAATAGACTGAGAAACAGTTTCTTTCCGAGAGCCATCTCCATACTGAACTCTCACACACACACGAGACCACCCTAACCTTGCAAAACAGCATTGTGATGTGTTTCTATATGCCCTATTCAGTACTGAATTCCATTGCACTGTCTTATTTATTTATCTAATTTATATATTGTCTGTATTATTGTTGTATTGCACTGGAGAGGGGAGCCCTCTAATCTCGTTGCACACTTGAGTACAATGACAATAAAGGGATTTCTATTTCTATTCTATTCTTTTTTTAACTTTTCTCGAGGGCCATGGCGAGCCATTTCAAAAAAGCTGCACAACTAACGTATAAAATATTGATAAATTTGCTCTGCCTGATGTGTGTGTAAAGTTTCACGAGTTGTCGTTCATATTTAGAACCTCATAATCAGCGTTTTATTGCCGAACAGTGCAATGCCACTCCCACAACTTTTCACGAAAAAGGATGAATTTCGTATTGTGACATCCTCATGGCCGAAACAGTCATCCGAGCATATATGAGGGCGACCTTGTTGAGTTGCACGGAGAAAAACATCCAAGAAAATAACTTGTATTAGCTTTTACCAGTTGGTGGCGCTACTACTACGATGAAAAATAAGTTGGTAGATGTCTTCAGGGCTGAAGTATCCTCAAATGTGTACAACTTCGAGAAGATAGGATCATCTGAGTCATGTTGCCGGAGCTTTTGTTGCCACAAAGTACAATCGGATTTTTCAGCACCGTAATAGCCACGCCTTTTGCCAAAACGTCACAAAATTCGGCACAGAGTAAGATCATTGTCTTGAGTCTTTTCTGACTAATTTTCAGTCGGATTCGTCAAAAGGGCACCGTGCAGTACGTGAAAATTAAAATAAAAACAAATTTTTGATTCCACTTGGCGGCGCTGTGTGTATAACAAAATAATAACATTAAGATGTCTTCAGGTCGGGACGTTTTATTTACAGGTGAAGGTTTGGATTTTTAGGAGCATGTGCAGGGGCGTTATTAAGCATTCATTTATTTGTATTAGGTTCATTTTGTCTTCTTATTATTGATATTTGACTGATTCATTAAAAGCAGACAATTATGTTTTAGGTTAATTTTTTACCTGACATGTTTCGGCGAGTCTTTCGCCTTCTTCAGAGTGTCGCATGATGGTGTCTTGAGACCCGTCTTTATCAGCTGATGTTCCATGAGGGTGTGACTTACCTGTCAAAAAAATGAAAAATCAGAGCAGTAAAAGAACAAGCACAACATGAACATTACAAATCAGCAATCACTGACCACTGCAAAAGGGAAAACCACATCATGGACCGGGAGAAGGGCAGGGTCATCCGCACCGAAGAGAACAAACAACAGCGCTGGATCAGAGAGGCCATTGAGATCTGCAAGCGAGGCATAAAAACCATGAACAGAGACAAGGGAGCCTTCATCCTCTCTACCACCTGGAGCAGCATCTTGGCGGAGTGAACGGACAGCGGGGGGCGTGACTTGCCTTCATTCTTGTGACAGGTAAGTCACGCCCTCATGGAACATCAGCTGATAAAGACGGGCCACAAGACACCATCATGTGACACTCTGAAGAAGGCGAAAGACTTTCGTATTGTGACATCCTCAAGGCCTAAACACTCATCCGATCAAAAATAAGTTGGCAGCCGTCTTCAGGGCCTGAATATCCTCAAATGTGAAAAATTTCGAGAAGATGGATCATCTGAATCATTTTGCAGGAACTTTTGTTGCCACGGAGAATAATCAGACTCTGCGGCACCGTAATAGCCACGCCCTTCGAAGGAAAGTCACAAAAATAGGGAAAGAGTAAGATCAATGTCTTGAGTCTTTTCTAGCCAATTTTCAATCGGATTCGTTAAAAGGGCACCGTGCAGGACGTCAAAATGTAAAAAATGATATTGATTGGCGCAAGGTGTATAACAGAATATAAACATATAGATGTCTTCAGGTACCGACTCTTGATGTACATGTGAAGTTTTGGATTTTTAGCAGCATGTGCAAGAGAGTTATTAAGCATTTTGTCCATTGCGGCGAAGGAAATCTTAAGTGAAAACTTCGAAGCCCCGCCCCCGTCATATAGTATTTCGGAAACAAAAAATTTTAGCCCCAGTGTTTGTCCCAGGTCTTAAGATGCTACAGACAGAATTTTAAGGCAATCAGATGAAGCCTTTAGGATCAGGGTGCAAAAGAATGACCCCTGTAAACATGCAAAAAAGGGCAAAAGTCGGACTTTCAAAAATTCATAACTCACTTCCTGTTCATATTAGACGTTAAAATATCAAATTTTTCGCCATGCCCGATGAGACTGCCAAGTTTGGTGAATTTTTGTGCATGTTTCGGAGGGTCAAAAATGCAATCGAACAATCGGAAAAATAATAATAATAATAATTTCTACAAAAACAACAGGGACTTCGCAGCGGTCGCTGCTCAGGCCCTAATAATAATAATAATAATAATAATAATAAAAGTATTAATATTTTCTACAAAAACAATAGGGACCTCGCAGCCGTCGCAGCTCGGGCCCTAATAACAATTTCTAGAAAAACAATAGGGACCTCGCAGCGGTCACTGCTCGGGCCCTAATAATAATAATAATAATAATTTCCACAAAAACAATGGGGACCTCGTAGCGGTCGCTGCTCGGGCCCTAATAATAATTTCTACATAAACAATAGGGACCTCGCCGCGGTCGCTGCTCGGGCCCCAATAATAATTTCTACACAAAGTCCATTGTGGTGACCCGCCCCTTTTAAGTAAATTCAAAATGGCCGACTTCCTGTAAAACCTAGCTCATTGCTCCAAGAGACTTTTTTTGTAGGTCTTGGTCTTATACATACAGTGAACCCTCGCTACTTCGCGGTTCACCTTTCGCGGGTTCAGTGCTTCGCGGGTATAAAAAATATTCGGGGGCATTGTAGTTTCGCCGAGCGGCACGACGGGCGCTGGAGCGGTTAGACGGCCGGCGTGCGCCGAAGAAGAGCGTGGGCGAAGAGGAGAGTGGACGAAGAAGAGCACGTTCCCCCGGACACGATCGGTGGCGACGTTTCGCACGGTTCGGACCGTACCAGGGCTCCGGCCGGCGTGCGTGGCAGTTAAGCCGTAGAGGAGCACCGTCCCCGGGCACGGGCGGTGCCAAGCGGCCCCTAAGTTTAACCGAATGGAAGCTCCGGAGGAGGAGGGCATGCTCGCGTCACAGTAAGCCGAAGAGGAGCACCTTCCCCAGGCACGGGCGGTTCCAAGCGGCCCCTAAGTTTAACCAAATGGAAGCTCCGGAGGAGGAGGGCATGCTCGCGTCACAGTAAGCCGAAGAGGAGCACCTTTGCCGGGCACGGGCGGTTCCAAGCGGCCCCTAAGTTTAACCGAATGGAAGCTCCGGAGGAGGCGGGCATGCTCGCGTCACAGTAAGCCGAAGAGGAGCACCTTCCCCGGGCACGGGCGGTGCCAAGCGGCCCCTAAGTTTAACCGAATGGAAGCTCCGGGGGAGGAGGGCGGGCGTGTGTCACAGTTAAGCCGAATTGGAACACCTCTTCCGCCCGGACACGAACGGAGCGCGAAGCTGTCAGTTATGAATGAATAAATGAATAAATAAATAAATAATTAAAGAATGCCACCTTTCATTTCACAGGGAACACCGGACGGCGTACCAGCAGGTAAAAGTCGGAGTAATTAAATAAATACAAAAAGAATGGCTGGGGAATAAAAAAATAATACGTTTTAATAATAATTTGGTTTTTTTGTTATAACATGAATTTCACTCTCTCTCTCTCTCTCCCCGTATATATATATATATATATATATATTTATTATATATATTGTATTTTCTTTTAAGCATTTTTGAAGGTGCGCCGCTACTTCGCGGATTTTCAGTTTCCGCGGGTGGTCTCGGTCCCCATTAACCGCGATAACCGAGGGTTCACTGTACTCCATAAAATTTACAAAAAGCGAGGTGAAACACTCAACCAGGGCTGCTTTTTTGAACATTTCTCGAGGGCCATGGCGAGCCATTTCAAAAAAGCTGCACAACTAACGTATAAAATATTGATAAATTTGCTCTGCCTGATGTGTGTGTCAAGTTTCACGAGTTGTCGTTCATATTTAGAACCTCATAATCAGCGTTGTTTTATTGCCAAACAGTGCAATGCCACTCCCACAACTTTTCACGAAAAAGGATGAATTTCGTATTGTGACATCCTCATGGCCGAAACAGTCCTCCGAGCATATATGAGGGTGACCTTGTTGAGTTGCACGGAGAAAAACATCCAAGAAAATAACTTGTATTAGCTTTTACCAGTTGGTGGCGCTACTACTACGATGAAAAATAAGTTGGTAGATGTCTTCAGGGCTGAAGTATCCTCAAATGTGTACAACTTCGAGAAGATAGGATCATCTGAGTCATGTTGCCGGAGCTTTTGTTGCCACAAAGTACAATCGGACTTTTCAGCACCGTAATAGCCACGCCTTTTGCCAAAACGTCACAAAACTCTGAAAAAGCTGAGTGAGCCTCAAACCAGACATACACATTCACTGACAAATATCCTGTGACACCAGATATATTAGAAGTCTTGTCTAATCAGCACACGTCTATCTAACTGCAATTTTAACATCTCGAGACACGACAGGATGAGTACACGATACGCATACCTCCATTTCTGAGTCTGTAAAGCCTGGAGGAGGCTGCTTCGATGTTTTAGTAGCATCATAAATTTATTGAATTAATTATATTTGAGGTTGGATTAGATTTTTACACATTTTAAGCCTTAGCCACCCAAAACAAAACATAAGCTCATGAATGAAATAAAACTAATTAATTTCGCCCATGCCAATTAATCTTCTGTAGACACGTGTTGTGACCAGTGTTGTTTTTGGCAGGCATTTTAGATTTTGTCCAAGTCATTTGGACAAAGTGCTGATTTGTTTACATCACATTTAGTCATCCCAATTCGTTATAGTTTTAGTCCAGTTTTAGTCAACGAAAACTAAAAAAAGGGTTTTAGTCCAGTTTTAATCGACGGAAACGCAAAAAAAGTTTTACCCTAGTTTTCGTCAATTTATTCACAAAGGTTTTAGTCCAAGCGGCACGGTGGCCCAACTGGTTAGCAGGATGGCCTCACAATATTGAGGTCGTAGGTACGATTCTGGCTCCGGCCTTCCTGCGTGGGTTTCCTCTGGGTAATTCGGTTTCCTCCCATATTCTTAAAACATGCATGGCAAGTTGCTTGGACACTCTAATTGCCCCTAGGCATGAGTGTGAGCGTGGATGGTTGTTCGTCTATGTATGCCCTGCGATTGGCTGGACACCAATTCAAGGGTGTACCTCGCCTACTGCCGAAGACAGCTGGGATCGGCTCCAACACCCCCCGCGACCCTAGTGAGGAGAAGCGGTACAGATAACGGATGGATGGATGGATGGGTTTAAGTCCATTTGAGTTAAAACAAGGCATTCAAGGTTTCCACCCAATAACAAAGACTTTTGGATGGACTACAAAGGATTCTTCATTACAAACAGAAAAAAGTGGCAACAGTGGAATCAATGCTCACTGCTCCAAAATAAGCAGAGAAGCAAAACATTTTGTTGGGCAACTGTTGTGGCTTTATTTCACTAAAAGCAACATAAAATAATTTATGAACCACATGCTAACAATTTTGTCTCGTCAACGAAAAAAATTCATGTACATCACGTCATGTTTTCGTCATAAAAGAACCTCGTTTAGCTTGTCATCGTCATTAAAAAAGGGGCGTTAACGAAGTATTTTCGTCATAGTCATCAGTGACGAAAACAACACTGGTTGTGACTGATATTTCAGTCCCAGGTTGTCTCCTGAACACCACCAATTGGGCAAGAGAGCGCAGGAAAGCCTGGGGTCTTCTATTTTTACAGTATAGAAAGGCTAAATATCAAATTGAAACAGTGTTTTATATCATGAATATACAGGGTTGGTGCTGGTTCTGGTAGGGAAACCACAACATAAAGATGTCCTTAATTAGTCCCACAATGGGGATATTTGCTATATGGCATATGATGGCCTAACAGGGCCACCGCCCAGAAAAGAGTAACGCAGAACTTTGTAATACTGTCACTCCCTGACCAGTTCGTTGTTCCTGAAGAGCCAAACTTTGACTCAGACCCACAAATTTGAATTACAGATAGTGGACAATGGAGAACTCCCCCAGTCAGTCAGCATGTTCAACTTCCATAGAAACCTCAACATACATTTATTAGATTGCCAAACTAATTGGAAACTACATCACCAGAACACCACAAGTGGGCTCTGTTATTGTACTTAAAGATGCATCTTACAAACCTGTGTTCTCCAAGGCCAGCTGGTCCATAGTCTTAAGTTATTTCTTCGCCAACATCAATGTCTCGGAGCGCAAACAGACAGAGGTGTGGTCTGTCCTCTGTTGTCTTCTTCTTCATTTTACAGTTGGGGTGCATGTGGTCATCATTAACCAGTCTTCCCAGACTGCCATCTTCTTGAGCGGCATCAACACTTAAAATAGATTTAAAAAAAAAAAAAACAATTATTCAATCAATGTCAGAAATTAATCTTTGAGACAATCTTGTGTACACAAAACATAAAAATAGGAAATCCACAATTTTTAAATCTTCTAAATAAAATCATACAAGAAATTTCTATTGGAATCAGACCCTATTAACAGCTTGTCTTTGAGACTTCATGGTCTATATTTTCATTTGTACAGATTCAACGCATGAATAAAAGTAATCACCGTATTTTCGCAGTCATAAGCAAACAAAGCGCCCTGTCAGTCGATGCGTCCATTAAATGGACAAAGTACCACTCACGTCCATCAGCCCTTGTCATCAACGAGCTGTTGGAAGTGCATGTTAGCACACCCTGCTGGGCAAAGAGTGAGTTGTCCATGCTTACAATCGACCGTGACAAATACACCATCTGACTATAATGTTTGGGTGATGGTGTTGGAAAAAGCTGGACAAAGGGCAGCTGTCCACAATGTTTTAGTCTGTCTTATCATTTATGTTATTGCAAGCAAGAAACGTCCCAGGTTTAGACAACAGACAAAAAGTCCAAAGCATAACAGCACATCTCTTTAAACAGCCATGCAAATCTCTCTAAACAGCTATGGGATTGTGGGTCTCTGCTCCCAGAATGCATTGCTTGAATTAGCTAAGGCTGAGTGGCTTTTGTATTATTTTCATTTTTTTTGGGTATATTGATGGCATGAGAGATACATGTTTGTGTTAATCTTATTTCTATGTTTCATTGTTTGCTTGTATGATGAGTTTTTTATTTTTTGTGTGTGGTGAGCAGCCAAGTCCCTCCCCTGACGTTGCTTTGTAGGCTATTGCCAATGCACCTAATATTGGCCTGAGCCATTGTCAGCTATTGTCAATAGAGACTTGGCGTCTGCTGCAACAATGGGGTGATTGCTCATGTTATTGGGGCATAGTAGGCTGCTATCGGCTGTGTCAGTGTGGGCAGCTCTGCCAAGTTCATGCTATGCTAACAGCAGCTGTGCTATCGTCTTGTCAGGCGGTGCGTCCAGTATATGTTACAAAGACAGAAATAGCGGCCTCAACAGGTGTTGCGCCCTTTGACACGGCGCGTCTTTTGGGTGCGAAAATACGGTATACATTTTTGCTTAGAGAATGATTTTTCCCCTAACACTTATGGGATGAGTATGTGTTTATTTTTTTAAATAAAAACAAAAATAAGATAACATCTCAATCTTTGCCTCACCTCCAAGTTTTTTCTTGCCGGCGGAAGTCAAACAAAAAGACAGTGCCTCTTCCATCCATCTTCCTGCGTTGAGATTTATCAGAATCTATCAATTTTCCTCTGTACTCCATAATAAAGAATAAAGTCGTCTTTCCTGAAAGGGGCCTTGGTAAATACTCCTCGACCTAGTTAACAGGGAAATCAAGATAGCTTCGTCATATTTTTAAGCACACAAATAAGGAGTCATCATATTCATTTGGGCCACTATACTAATGTAGGGTGGTTTGAAACATTGCTTCTTGTGAGGGATAGAGCAGAGCCCTTCTTTATGATTTTAAAGGAACAGACCAGCCAAAATTCATTTTCTAGCATTGCATTAGCCAGTATGTATTAGGACTGAAAGTACAAATGTCAATGGCACCTGGTTACGTAAAAAAAAAACTTTAAGATTATTTAGTTTCATAACAATGACATACACTGTATACACAGTCATATTGGATCGCGTCACGTGATCTCTGTGACGTATAACGTGCTTTACACTAGACTATCAATATCGGACTTGTTCACCGGTCTATTGTGGTATAAAAATGCCGGAGGGCGTCATCAAGTACAGCCTTAATTTAGATAGAACTCCTACCATCAGGTTTCACGCTCACTGAAATAACTTGAAACTGACAAAAGAAAAGGTCAAGACACTCTTAATGTAAAATAACCACTTAAAAAACGATGTCAGCTTGGTTATCAGAAAACAATAATATATCTTAGCAAAAGCGTTAACATCATACCTTTAAATGAGTTTATATACTTCGCTTCTAACTCTGCAGTCTTGTCCAGACCCTTGACTGCATGTTCAATAGTATCCTGCTTTGGGGACTTCCTGCATCTCAGGGAAGGCATTGTTTATTCTATAAAGAAAAAAGACAGTTTTGTGTTGAGAATTATTAATACTATAGGCTAAATGGAGTTTTAACAATATCAGTGTAAGAAAAATAAATTATAAATTAAAAAAATATCAATCCCTCCATCCCAATTAACGATTTCAACCATAATAGTTTATATTGAAGTTTAAACAACAGACAGACAGATTTATGCAGTGTGACTACAAAAATCTTACCAAAATTGCATTCACAGTAACCTTTGCTTTAAGAATCATGTAATTAACCAGTGAACATCGTGTCTTACACAAAAATTAATGACAGAAATTATCATGGTACTTGCATTCTGTTGTTCTATAACAAAAGTGCAAGCTGTTAGCTCCGCAAAGCTAACGCAACAAGCTAGCGTCCCTCGTGCTCACATTCAATGCAAACCTGACCACCGGATGAAAATACGCGTCGGTTTAGTTCTTTAAATGAGTAAAAGCACCATGACGTTTTATAATTATTCAATGCTTAACTGGAGCTCGTCAATTATGTCGATGTAGGAGCACATGTTTGCTAGGCCAGTGTTGTAGGCCCACATCCATGGTGCTACTTTGTATAGTGTTTTCCACACAACTATCTCTAACCATGAACAAATGCACTCGAGGCATGTTTTGAATAAAAACAAACGAAAAACACTTACCTCTCCGTTTCAACAGCAGTTCGAACTTCGAAGTGGTGATATTCTCCAGCGTTAAGCACCTGCTCGAACTGCGAATAGGTCAAATTCAACAGCGTCTTTTTTCTGTCTTAATAAGGACGCGATGAGAGGAGGAGCGCTTGCCTTTTCGTCAGCACGCCCCGCGCGGGTGGTGCTGCTTTATCACTCTCTATCTGTGCCCGCCCGCCGGCATGTCGATAGAAAAATAATATTCCTTCAAACATTACTTTCATCTTCTTAACGTTTTGTAGTGAATTTAACAGGTTCACCACTTTTTTCAAATACACCAATGGAAAACAGGTCTTAATTGAGGAAACATACAAAGAGCGTCTCACAAACACCTTATGATGAGCAATGTAATTTGATCACGTTTTTTGTCACTGCCTGGACGTCGGTTCACTGGCCTGGTGGCAGTGGCTTGTAGACACTGTCACTGAGTGGGAACGGATCTCAAGGTGGGTCAAACTAACCCAAGCAGTGGATCGGTCCGTTTTTTAAATTTATTAATTTTTTTATTTTATGTATTTATTTATTATTTAATACAAGGGCTTCGGCTCACTACCAGTGGGCGGGACCAAAGAATTTGGGTTTCCTTTGAGCTAGGAGGCAGTCAAAGGCAGTCCAATCCCCGGCAACATAAAGCGCCTAGCTCTGGGGACATGGAATGTCATTTCTCTGGTAGGGAATGAACCCGAGCTGGTGTGTGACTAGACCAGTGGTTCTCAATTATTTCCTGTCATGCCCCCCCTACCAAGAAGAAAACAATTCGCACCCCCCCCCACCACAATTTTTTTTTACATTTCGTACTAATGTACATGTTCTTTGCATATTAATGTTAGATTGTCAATAAAATATCTTACCTTAACAAAGCTAAATTGATAAAAAAAAATATCATTTTGAGAACGACTATTGTGAGGATCTCGAAACTCAGTACTCTGTGGTGCTAATATTGATGAGATGATAAATATGTTGAAGCCACAGAACAAAAAGATTAGATATTGTTTGGAAATTAATGACGTACATAACAAAGGAATATCAGCCTTGATTGGAGTACATTACTGCATTTAAATTTTTAATAAAAATGAAACAATTATTGATGTTATGACCACTATGAAGAATTTAAAAAAACAATATATAGGGATAATTATAGTTTTCATTTTGTTATGTTTAGTCTGTTCATGTTGCATTATTTTTATGACAAAGATGATGGTTAATCGTAGGTTTGTTGCCCAAATGTACCGTTACAACCTGATTAATGTTGAGAATGACGAACTCAAACTGGACACTAAAACGTAAAAACACATGGACTTCTTGCCCCTGTCCACACACGTGCACACACACACACACCATACACGAAGATCCGGGAGGTAAGGACGGCTGTCCTCTCCTACAACGAGGCAAGGGCCTCCACCAAGTCACCCCAGGGACAAGTTTTATTCCCTGATGGTCATCAAATTATGAGGATCTCATTCTACGCCGGAAGGGAGGAGGGGAATTTTTCCCTAATGTGAGGTTTTCGCTCCTCCACTGATGATCACACTGTTGTATGATTTCATTATGATGATCTGTCTTAAAGCCGTAAGGACATGATTTTTAAATCCACAACAGGGGGGAAATGTAAGATGGGCTGAGGATAGGTAATCAGTTTGTGTATTCATAATCATGTTTTTATACACTCATTAATGTTTAACACACACAGAGACACTTACTTGTTATTTTAACACACACACACACAGACACCCCATCCTGAAGATGTGTTTAGTTAAACTGACCTTGGGTTATGATTTTCTGCCTGCTGGAGTCCCTGGTGATTAGTTATTGATGCTTTAGTTAAACTGACCTTTATACCGTGAGTTATTGATGTTTTCTGTCTCTTGGTGATTAGTTGTTGATGCTTTTCTGTCTTCTGGTGATTAGTTATTGATGAGTTAGTTTCAATAAAAAGGCAGAACGGAGGGTGAGAGTCAGAGGGTGTGCGGGATTGAACTGGCAAGACGGCTGTTTCGCCTCCTGGCTCCCTCTCCCATTCTGAATGGCACAAAACGAAAACTTTAGTAAGTTATTTCAGTCTAAAAAAGGCGTCAGGGCATTTTTAAACCGGACAGTAAGTCGTCACTGTCTTGGTTCCTTTTTGTGCCTTGACCCATCCCGGAATTATTGAAAGGATGCAGTCCTATTTACAGGCCCCAGTGACACCCCAGGTTTCTGTTGTTTGTACGAGGGCGCTTAATAGGTACTGCTATTCACAATCGTCTTAGGCTGTTTCTTTGCAGAAGTTTATGGACAATGTGTAGTGCTGTAGGATGCAGTCTAGAGCATTCTTGACATTGAAGCTTTTGTTTCCAGCAACTGCTAATGCGACCGTGCATCAAACATGCAAAACACAGACCCTTGCTCCTCAAGAAGTCAATCTTATCCTTGTGATGCTTTCTCCTAAATTCCTTACAAATTGTGAGACTGTTGCTCTCCATTACAATTAGCACATGGTTTGGCAATAGCATCCACTGAAACAGGTTCTGCCTTTGGCGTGGTGGTTTTGTTGTTTTCCATCTTGGCGGGCACAATGACTGTTGTGAAGACTTTCTTTGATTTTGGTGTTTCTGTGTGTTGTGATTTTGTTTTCTGTTTTATAGAATCTTTCGTGCTTGTCAACAAAGTCAACAAAATCCTTAAACTTCACTCTTCTATTTGTTCTTTCTTGGAGATTGCAGGCAAATTTTCTCCAAGATTCTATAAGTCTGTATGGAAGTTTGTTTGCCAATGCCTTTATATTAGCCATGTTGTCCAAGTCCTCCATATAATTAACATCTGCCATTATGTTCAAACAGCCCATAAGGAATAATGTGAAAGACTGAAGTGCAACACCATCTTCAGACTTGATTGTTGGCCAATCCATGGCTTCCTTTAAATATGCTTCTGCTATCATGAAGTCATCACCATAAAACTCCTTCAAGATTTGTTTTGCTTTGGTATATCCTGTCAGAGGTTCCATATGGATGCAGCTCTTCACCAACTCATGTGGTTGTTCACTAGTATACTGCAACTAAAATTGAAGATGATCACGGTTATCACTTGTACGGCCTTCAATCCCATGTTCAATGGCACCTATACAGGTTTTATAATGCAGAGGGTCGCCTTTAAACGTAGGAATGGAAAGTTCGGGAAGTAGCGATGCTTTTTGACTCTTTGCTAAGTATTCTGCGACACTGGCTTGCTGTGAGATTGCTTGGCAAAGGCCATCAAGCACATGTCCCTGTTGTTCTCTACTTTCTGTCTGATGTGGAAATCTAGCCATTGGAATAGTCGAAGTGGGAGCATTTCAGGTCAACACTGCTTGTTGCTCTGATAGGCTGTGATGGTAATTGAATGTTTTTCCTTGTTTAAATTGTAACACACTCATCAGGAATGTGGATACCATCCTCCTGGGTATTTTCATATCTTCTCAAGACATCCAATTTAGCATCAGACTCAGGGAGTGCCGTTTGCATTGCATGCATTTCCTTCTTTGCCTTAATTGCAGCTTCTTCTTGCTCAAGTGCCAACCTTTGTTGTAAATCAGCAGCCTTTGCCTTTAAACATGCTCGTTCCATTTGAGCCTTTAATTTAATTGAAGACGTTGACAGAAGTGAGCTTCTGTCTGTTAGATTCTTTACTTCTACTTCTATGGGTGTAGTTAGTTGATGCAGATCTACTATCATCAGGTGATATTTGTTTATTGCATCCTTCCTCTGCACGTTTCAAAACGTCCTTCTTCCATTGCTCACATTTCCATTAATTACATTTTTTGGATCAAACCAGTTATTTTGGTCATCGACAAAATCCTCTTCAGTCTTTAAATTTTGCACACCGGAATTGAGGTCCACAAATTCTTGCTCCATGCCGCTAAAGCAAACACAAAGCTCAGTTTTTTACAGCGTCAACATTTGCATCATCCTCCATCAATTGTTCAATTTGACGTTGCATGGAGGTCAATTGAGCAAATTTGCACCTGCGTGCCTGCATCCGTTTAGGCTTGTGATCTTCTACAGCTTTTCTCCGTCATTTTTAATGTCCGCTTTCCACTGTCTTGTTCCTCCATGTCAATCCACAATCAAGCAAACAAAAACGTCAAACTGACTGTAGCGTCTCAATTTGTAGGTCAGCTGAATGACGATCAAAGTTTTAAGCAGTTTACTCACGCACCTGTTACGTGCACGTCCTTGTTAACTCGCGATGCTTGTCAAGTATGGACGCATGCTAACAGCTAGCAGCTCATTGTCCCGACTGGAAAGTTGCTCCTTAGCTGTGATGTGCCTAGGGTTACACTATCTATCATTAACAAACACAGCCAGCCCTCCTCTTTCCTCTTACCGCTTTCCAGTGTCCTGTCCGCAAGTAGTATTTGGAAGCCGTCAAATTCCACGACGGTGTCCGGCGTTAGGTCTGTTAGCCATGAATCCGTGAACATCAGCAAGCTAGCTCATTGGAAGTTCCTCTCGTGCCGCGTCCATTTTCTTGGGAAGGTATCTAACATTTCCCATAAAAACGGACAGGAGGACGGGGTGGTCACGCCTCCTCTTTGCCTGGCGTTTCGCCCCCGCGCGACATCCCCCGTCTCTTCCTCCTCAACTCGTGGGGGATATCGGGTCTCGCTCCGGGAGTCGGCACGGGGTTAGCACGAAGTGCTAACAGCTGATCTCTTGTGTAAACGATTGATCCGTAGCTCCCAGTGACATCTCCGGACACGATCACGCAAAAAACAGCCCCCAGCAGCAATAAAACCACCGCAATTTGGATGTCCATTGCTGCGATGAGGTAAAATAAATAAAACTGGGTAAAGGAAAAAACACGCGAAAAAGGCTCAAATAGTGAGCCGTGCTGCTTTAGCAGGTAGCCACTCGCGTGGTGACGGAACCGTAAAAACAAATGTGGTCCCATCAAAATCTGATGGGATATTTAAAAATAAAAGCGTGAAAATTTGCTTATTTGTCTGTCGTCACCAATGATTAAAAAAATTAAAATCATTACAAAATCCTCAAGCTATCGTGATACCAGACAAGTTCTGCGGGACACCAGACCACCCCAGTTGTCCACAAAAAGTGGTCACTTCAAAATTTGATGTGGCATTTAAAAATAAAAAAATCACCTGAAATATGCACTGTGATCAACACTGATTTAAAAGAAAAATCTTTAAAAAATATCCTCAAACTATCGTGATACCAAACCAGGATTGGGGATACTAGACCACACCAGCTGTCCACCAAAAGTGGTCACATCAAAATGTGATGTGGCACTTCAAAATAAAAGTAGCCTGAAATTCGCTTATTTCACGGTCATCACCACTGAGTTAAAAAAAAAATAGCTCGAGCTATCGTGATACCAGACCAGTTTTGTGGGACACGAGACTACCCCAGCTGTCCATAAAAAGTGGTCCCATCGAAATCTAATTTGTAATTTCAAACTAAAAGTTGCCTGAAATCTGCACATTTCACTGTCATCATGCCTGACTTTAAAATTTCATTAAAAAATATCCTCTAGCTATGGTAATACCAAACCAGGTTTGGAGGACACAAGACAACACAGCTTTCCACCAAAAGTAGTCCCATCAAAATGTAAGGAGGCATTTTAAAATAAAAGAGCTGGAGCTGTCGTAATACCAGACTAGTTTTGTTGGACACTAGACGACCCCAGCTGTTCATCAAAAATGGTCCCATCAAAATCTGATGTGTAATTTCACAATAAAAAAAAAACCCACCTGAAATATGCACATTTCATTGTCATCAACACTGATTTTAAAATAATCATTTCAAAATACCCTCGAGCTATCGTGATATCAGACCCATTTTGGGGGACACTAGACAACCCCAGTTGTCCATCAAATGCGGTCCCACCAAAATGTGATACGGCATTTCAAAATAAAAGTAGCCTTAAATCAGCATACATCACTGTTATCAGGCCTGACTAAAATATCATGACAAAATATCCTCCAGCTATCATGATACCAGACAAGACATATTTCACTGTCATCACCATTGATTTAAAAAAATTAATTAAAAACTAGAGCTGCGAGCAGCTATAAAGGGCCCTCGCCACCCGGACAACGTTGGGGTACTGGCACGTTGGAAATGTGAAATATTTCCGAGAAATAACGTGAGGAATCTTCAAGAGGAATTTGCTTGTAGTTAAAGTTAGAGCAGCTTTTGTTTTCAAAGCCTCGTCAATGTTTGAAGTAAATTTGTTGGCAGGCACTACAGGTGCATCAAATCAAAGACTAATAGACTGAAAAACATTTTCTTTCCGAGAGCCATCACCATTCTGAACTCTCACACACATGCACACACACACGACCACCCTTACCTTGCTGAACAGCGACGTATTGTGTTGTATTTCTCCAATTTCATACTATTTTCCATCACAATATTTATTCTCTTATTTATCTAATTTATATATTTGATTAAATTATTGTTGTATTGCACTGGAGAGGGGAGCTCCCTAATCTTGTTGCACACTGTACAATGACAATAAAAGGATTTCGGATTCTGATAAATTTAGAATGGCTGACTTCCTGTTCAATTTAGCATACGGCTCCATGAGACTTTTTATTAGGTCTTGGCTTTGTACACACTTCATCAAATTTTCAGTTTGGTGAAACAGAGATATGGGGCTGTTTTTTTTTGTTGTTTTTTTTTTTCTAGGGGGCGATAGCGAGCCATTTTTAAACAACTGTACGACAAAATAATAAAATATTGTGAATATTGAATCAACTCCCGGTTGAGTGGACGCTGGCACGTTTGGCTGCCACTGCTCACCGGTAACTCTCAGAAATTTTTTGGATCCGCTTGTTGTACCTGCTTTAGCAGTTTACAATCCCTCCAGTTACAGTGATTTTATTTATTATTATCTGTATGTTGAGCGATCCCGATTCTCATGAATGCCACCCACCGATTGCATAGTCGCTGACGCGTCTACTGTGGCTAAAGTTTAGCTTACCTATCAAAGTTAGCACCTGTCTGCCATGTGGACCCGCAGGCCAGTCTGCTTCTCGCACTTCTGCCTGTTCCTGTCATGTCATCAACCTGTGTCAGGACAACTTCAATCCACTGCCGCTGAACTCCGCTGGATTTACCGACACATGCCCGAGGGAAACGCACCACCACCACTGCTCCTCCTCCCGAACATCGCTCGTCGACCCTTGAAGGATTGTATGGCAATTACCGGCATTTTAAACATTTATGGGACAGAATGTCAATTATTTAATTTAGCAGGTTTATATTTACTGAATATGCTATGATCGCAAAATTCCGGACGAACTGGCGAGGCTGCCCGGCTCACCGTGGCTTGTCATCGGGACCGGGAGGCGGCGCAGGCGACGCAGAGAGAGGAAGCAGAAGCGGGGCTGCAGGTCCGGTGTCTTGCAACGGCTGCGACGGCAGCCCCATAGGCAACCACTGCCGAGTCTGTACCTCACCAACGCCAGATCCGTGGTCCACAAAATCGACGACCTGGGATTACAAATCCTGGGAAACCGCTATGTGCGAGACAGCAGTGTGATCGTCGTCACGGAATCCTGGCTGCACGCAGACGTCCCCGATGCTAGCATCCAGCTGGCCGGGCGCTCGCTACATCGCGCGGATCGGACAAGGGACACCGGTAAGAGACGGGGCGGGGTGGCTCTGTGTTTACGTGCATGAGAACTGGTGCGGCGATAGCACGATCGTCGAGAAGCACTCTTCCCCCGACATCGAGTTCATGTCCGTTAAATGCCGGCCTTATTTTCTCCCGAGGGAGCTAACGGTCGTGATTGTCACAGCTGTTTACATCCCTCCCGACGCTAGCACTAGCACGGCGCTCTCGCTACTCGCGTGCGTCATCAATAAACATCAGCGGGCCCACCCTGATGGCGTTCACGTAGTAGCGGGAGACTTTAATAAGGCCAATTTAAAGACTGTACTCCCAGAGTTTCACCAGCATGTCAAGTGCCCAACGAGGGGAGACAACACTCTCGACCATGTGTACTCGAACATCAAGCACGCATACAGGGCCCTCCCACTCGCCCCCCTCGGCCAGTCAGACCACCTGTCCTTGCAGCTCGCACCTGCATACATCCCTCTCAGGCGCAGATTCAGGCCCACCACAAAGACTGTGAAAACCTGGCGTGACGGCGCCATGAGTGAATTACAGGACTGCTTTCAAGACACAAACTGGGGCCTCTTTGATCATCAGGACCTTGATGTCTACACACATTGTGTAGTGGACTACATCAAGTTCTGCATGGAAACTGTGTCCCTACACAGGACTATACGGACCTTCCCAAATGCGAAGCCCTGGATGTCCAGCAGGGTTCGCTCTCTCCTCAAGGCCCGTGACGCTGCCTTCAGGTCAGGCGACAAAGCCCAGTACAGGGTGGCTCGTGCTGACCTGAGCAAAGGCATCAAGCTAGCCAAGGCAACCTACAAGGGGAGGCTGGAGGCCCACCTTGCCAGTAACAGACCACGGGAGGTGTGGCAGGGTCTACGGAGCATCACCAACTTCCGTGGCAGCAGCACGACCTCTGCAGACCCGAGTGCATCGCTGGCAGAGGAGCTTAACTGCTTCTTTGCTCGCTTTGACTCGCCCCAACCGTCACACCCCCGCACTTCATGCTCCAACTCCCCCCCACTCACCGTAGAGGAACACGATGTGAGGCGCGCGCTCCTGGCTGTTAACCCCAGGAAAGCTACTGGACCCGACGGAATACCAGGCAAGGTCCTCAAAACATGTGCCCACCAACTGTCACATGTATTCTGCAGGATCTTCAACCGCTCCCTGGCTCAAGCAGTCATCCCCTCCTGCTTGAAAACTTCCATCATTATTCCTGTCCCCAAAAAGTCACCAGCCGTCCACCTGAATGACTACCGTCCTGTTGCTCTCACACCAGTCATCATGAAGTGCTTCGAGAGGCTGGTTCTCCAGCACATCAGGGACTGCCTTCCTCCCACTCTGGACCCCTACCAGTTTGCATACTGGGCTAACAGATCCACTGAGGACGCCATCAACACTGCTCTGCATGTTGTGCTGGGCCACCTGGAACAACAGCAGAGCTATGCAAGGATGCTCTTTGTGGACTACAGCTTGGCATTCAACACAATCATCCCAGACATCCACGTCGCCAAACTTGACATTCTCGGCCTCCCTGCCCTCACACGCATCTGGATTAAGGACTTTCTGACCAACAGACCCCAGACTGTGTTGCTCGGCCCCTACACGTCCTCCACCTGCATGCTGAGCACCGGTTCCCCTCAAGGATGCGTGCTGAGCCCTCTCCTATACGCCCTCTACACCTACGACTACAGCCCGGCCCATGGCAACAACACCATCGTCAAGTTTGCTGACGACGCGACAGTGGTCGGTCTGATCTCGGAAGGTGACCAGACAGCCTACAGAGAGGAGGTAAAGAGACTGACAGCTTGGTGCAAGGACAACAGACTGCACCTTAACACTGCAAAAACAAAGGAGATTGTCGTCGACTTCAGGAGGAACAAGACGGTGCCGCCCCCCCTCTGCATCGAAGGCGTGTGTGTGGAGAGGGTCCACACGTTCAAGTTCCTGGGAGTACAGATCTCCGACGACCTTTCTTGGACTCACAACACCACAGCAGTGGTAAAGAAGGTCCACCAGCGTCTGCACTTCCTGAGAGTCCTCAGGAAATTCAACCTGGACAGGAAGCTGCTGCTAGCCTTCTACCACTCGTCCATTGAGAGCCTGTTGACGTACTGTGTCTCCACCTGGTACAGCGGCTGCACTGAGGCCGACAGAGTGAGGCTCCAGAGGACAGTCAAAACAGCGCAAAGGATTATTGGCTGCCCTCTCCCCTCACTGTCGGACATCTACACCGCCCGGTGCCTCAGAAGGGATCTCAACATCGTCAAAGACAATACCCACCCAAACTCACACCTGTTCGACCTGTTGCCCTCTGGCAGGCGCTACAGATGCATCAAATCGAGGACCAATAGACTGAGAAACAGTTGCTTTCCGAGAGCCATCTCCATTCTGAACTCTCACACACACACGAGAACACCCTTACCTTGCAGAACAGCATCGTGATGTGTTTTTATATACCCTATTCTGTACTAAATTCCATTGCACTCTCTTATTTATTAATCTAATTTATATATTTGTCTGTCTTATTGTTGTATTGCACTGGAGAGGGGAGCCTTCTAATCTCGTTGCACACTTGAGTACAATGACAATAAAGGGATTTCTAATTCTAATTCTAATTCTACTACGCATAGGAATGACTGATTGTAGTCATGGTCTTTACTGATTTATGATATTATTTTCACATGCTAAAGTTATATTACTTAGTTTATAAATGTGTGAACATAGTATTTTCATGACCTACACTCACATTCACATCATACATATTCAGTCTGCACATTACAAACTGATGACAAGCCAGACAGCACTTCATGGACAAATATGACAAAGCACATTCTCCACATAGGACATAGAGATGCAAACATACCAAATTGGGCACTGGATTTAGTTTTAAAATCGCTGCATTGGCTCCCCGTGTGTTTCAGGATTGATTTTAAGGTTCTTCAATTAGTTTTTAAATGCCTTAACGGTCTTGGGCCATCCTCGCGGACCCTGAGGTCCTCTGGCACCGGCCTGTTAATTATTCCTCGGGTGAGGACTGGAACACATGGCGAGGCTGCATTCAGCCATTCTGGTCCTCGTCTATGGAATAGCCTGCCGGAGGACATCAGGTCCGCAGAGACTGTTGATATTTTTAAAAGGAGGCTCAAGACCAGACCTGGGCATTGCACGGCCCGCGGGCCACATCCGGCCCGCCGGGTGGCACTGACTGGCCCGTATGACAGACCTGGGCATTGTATGGCCCGGGCCACATACCTTTGGTTGACTCTGACCGCGAGTGTAAGGTTAATTGGAAATTTCAAAATAAACATACTTTTTAATTTCACCTCATTCATGGGCGAAAGCTGCACTGCTTTTATTCTGAAATTGTTTTTTTTTTTTATTCCCGCACAATGTGCGTCGCACATAATGACGTAATGCGTTTATCAAGACATGCGCGCGATTGAATCACAACAAGACAACGTTCGTCCTCAAAAATGTCCGCTCAGGCTACAAAAAGAAAGGTAGATGCCGAATGTAGAATTTTCAACAAAAATTGGACAGCGAAGTATTTATTTACTGAAGTTAGAGGTAAAGCTGTGTGTTTAGTTTGCGGGGAGCAGATCGCCGTGTTGAAGGACTACAATTTGAGTCGGCATTACCAGACGAAACATGCAGAGAAATATAAAAACGGCACCAGATAACAATGAACTGGGACACTTTTTCTCAAAATCACAGTTCAGTGACAGTCAATATGTTGTATCTTGCTTAATGTTTGGTGCAAAAAGACAATATTGTGATGTCTTTAAAATGCTCAGAACCTTTACACAACTATCCAACAGTATATGGAACTCAAAATGTGTTTTGAAGTGAATGTGACAGAATATGTTTACTAATATGAGTCACAAATAGTAAAAAATGTTAATATTATGTCTACCATTGTGTTGAGAAATTTGAATGAATACATTTTTGTAAGGCAACCTCATTTTTTCAGTTTATTTGGTATTTAGTTTCATTGCTTAACTTTAATGCCAGCTTGTCAAAACAGTGCTATTTACTGCTTTTTAAAAAAGAAATACAATTAATATTATGCAGAATTGAGTTCAGCCTTTTGGCCCGGCCCTCCACAATATTTAATGTTTCTTATGTGGCCCCATGGAAAAAATAATTGCCCACCCCTGCTCAAGACTCACCTTTTTTGTTTGGCTTTTAAATAATTTATCTTAGTCTTTTAATTCAGGATTGTCATTTTATATATTATCATTGTCTTTAATTTTTTTTAGCTTCTTTGTCTTTTAGTATCATCATTTTTCTTATATATTTTAGCTGCGTCGTTTTATATTATTGTCTTTTAATTTTTAGCTTCTTCTCTGTCTTTTAGTATCATAATTTTTCTTATATATTTTAGCTTCGTCTTTTTATATTATTGTCCTTTAATTTTTAGCTTCTTTTTTGTTTAGCATTATCATTTTCTTTTATATATTTTAGCTCCAGTGTTTCCTCAAGGGGGGCCTCCGCGCTGGGAGGTGTGGCTGGCCTTCTCACAGGGGGCTTCATCCCGGAGGCTCCTTAGGCCCGGCGGACCGGGGCCCTCTGCACTATGTGTAGGGTCTACCCCGGTCAGTCTGGGCTAGGGGTCTGTGTGTTGGCGCAGCTCCCTGTGGGCGTGAGCCGTCATCCCTCTCAGCGCGGATGACCTACCCTGGGTACATTTTCTCATATGGTTTCTCTGTGCCTTACCCTGTCTTTCTACTAAGATGGTTTATTAAGTTGTGTGAATGCGAGTGTTCTGTGTGTGTGCGAGTTCAGGCGTGTATGTGGATGTGTCTTGTGTTTATGTTGAGTGGGTGGAATGGGTTTTAGTTTTTCGTTGTAATTTGGATGTTTTTATTGTACAGCACTTTGAGCCGCATTTTATGTATGAAAAGTGCTCTTATAAATAAAATTTGATTGATTGATTGGAGGGTTCAAGGGGACGCCATTGCAAAAACACATTCTGAAAGACATAATTTGATTTTGGAGCACACATACATGCACACTGACAAGATTACAGGGGAATACCAGCAGAAGAGACGGAGAGACTGCCCGCCGGAGAAGGCCAGCCGTGGAATACCAGTCTTGGGGACCAGCTGGGAATCAACCATCCAGACAATGATTAATCTGGAGAGGACCTTCCCTTGGACGTAGACCCGTGCCGGGGGAAGAATGTGAGGCTGGGCTGAGATAACGCACGACTCTTTTCGACTGTGCTTGCCCAAGTACATTTTCTCATGAGATTAAGAAAAAGCCGCTCAGTACTATTTCCTGAACCTCCGCCCTATTTCCTACCTACCATTCATTTCAAAAGTCCTAGATAATGTAGTCGCCACTCAACTCCACTCTCATCTCACCTGCAATAACCCTTTCAGTCCGGTTTCCGTGCACTTCACAGCACTGAATCAACTCTACTCAAGGTCACCTCTGCTCTCCTCATTGCAGCTGACTCAGATTCATTCTCCATTGTCATCCTTCTTAACCTGACTGCGGCCTTTGACACCATCTCACACACCATCCTTCTCAAAAGACTTTCTTCCATCGGCATCACCCACACCGCCCTCAACTGGTTCCATTCATACTTCAAAGACCGCACTCAGTTCATCCAGCTTAAATATTTCTCATCAAAGTCCCTCCCAGTCACCTCAGGTTTGCCCCAAGGCTCGGTCCTGGCCCCCCTATTATTTATCATATACCTCCTTCCCCTTGGCAGAATTTTCCGAAAATTCAATATCGCTTTCCATTGCTTCGCGGATGACACCCAGCTCTAGTTCTCCTGCAAACCCAGCATATCACTCCCTCCCACCTCCGTCACCTCCTGTCTATCTGAAATCAATGACTGGTTTTCTAATAATTTCATGAGGCTTAACAGCGACAAAACAGAAGTTATTCTTTTCAGTACAAAATCAATACAATCCAAAGTTGGCAGTTTTCCCATTCCTGTTGGCCCCTCCATTGTTTTCCCATCCCCTCAGGTCAAGAGTCTGGGTGTCATCCTTGACAGCACTCTATCTTTCCATAAGCATAATAACACAACCCGGTCAGCCTACTTCCATCTGCACAATATCAGTCAACACCGCCCCTCCCTTTTTCCCTCATCCACTTCTATTCTGGTCCAAGTCGAGTCAAGTCAATTTTATGTGTATAGCCCTTAATCACAGACAGTCTCAAAGGGCTTTACATAACCACAATCAACATCCACTGATCTTAACCCCCAGGAGGGCAAGGAAAAACTCAAAACCCCATTGGGGGAAAAGTGAGAAAACTTGAGAAGGGACCACAGATGGGGGGGAAACCCCCTTCCAGGATGACCAGGCTGCTTTGGATGCCAAGTGGGCAACATTTGACACATACAATGATGCTATACAATGTTAGATGAGATAATGTGAGAGTCAATTAAATGAAGTGCTGCAGGAAGATGACTTTAGTGGAGTGGGTCCTCATCCAGGACCGTAATCGCCATGGCAGCATATCCGAGGTTGAGCCTTTGATCTTGAAATAGTCAGTTTGGGGTAAATTCAGAACAGCCACTTCCAAGTGAATCACCATCACCTAATTCCCAAGCTGTGGAATTGGGAACAGAAAAAAAAGAACAGAAATAGTAAACAGGCCAACAAGTAGTTCAACGAAGTGCTGAAATATAGGGAAATCAGAAGAGGTGCTGCATGAAGACGACTTCGGCAGAGCAGGTCCCTCCCCGGTTGGTCAGTGCCGTAATCTTCATAGCAGGTCACCATCACCTAATTCCCAAGCAGGGGAAGAGGGGGCAGAAAAGAGGAGAAGCGGCAGTAAACAGGCCAACAAATAATTAAATTAGATGCTAAAGTATATAAATAAATGTCGCGCTGCAGGAAGACGACATCACTGGAACAGGTGCATGCCCAGTTTGTCAATGCCTTAAACTTCCTAGTGGGTCACCGTCACCTAATCCCCCAGCCGGGGAAAAGGGGGCAGAAAAGAGAAGATAAGAGAAAAAGCGGCAGTAAACAGGCCAACAAATAGTTCAACTAAATGCACAAGAGTATAAATGCGTCTTTAATAGTGTTTTGAACATTTCTACTGAGGTGGCGCCTCTAATACCTGAGGGTAGTACATTCCAAAGCATTGGTGCCCGAATAGAGAACGCTCTAGAACCTGTGGACTTCTTTTTGGCTCGCGGGATCACTAAAAGACCAGCATTTTGTGAGCGAAGGTTTCGGGACGGAACATATGGTACCACGAGGTCAACGAGATAGGAAGGTGCTAAGCCATGCAATATTTTATAGGCAAGTAGCAGAACTTTAAAATCACATCTCAAGTGGACCGGAAGCCAATTCAAATTGGCAAGTATCGGGGTAATATGATCAAACTTTCTCGTTCTAGTCAAGAGTCTAGCTGCTGCATTTTGAACTAACTTTTAATACTAGACATGGGGAGACCCGAGAGCAAAACGTTACAATAGTCGAGGCGAGACGTAACAAACGCATGGATTAAGATTTTTGCATCACAAGTTGATAGAATTGGGCGAATTTTAGCAATGTTACGCAGATGAACAAATGCAGTTCTAGTAATATTTTTAATGTGCATTTGAAACGACATAGTTGTGTCAAATATAAGACCGAGATTTTTTGTTGAATCCTTTTGGGCAATTTATCGATACTCATAGTGGTGTCTTTGAAAAAGGTACAGATGACGCGCTGGTCCAATGATCAGCATCTCGGTTTTATCTGAGTTAAGACGCAAAATATTGAAAGACATTCATAGTTTAATTTCGGCAAGGCATGCCTCTAATTTATAGCAATCACACGGATTCGTTATATCCAACGGCATGTATAATTGCGTATCATCAGCATAACAATGAAAACTAATGTGATATTTCCGTATAATATCACCAAGCGGTAGCATCTAGTACCAATCCCTGCGGAACTCCGCGTGTGATCTTACAAAGATCAGAAGACGCATTGCCATGAATTACACGGTGCGTCGTCTCCGACAGATACGAATTAATCCAAGAAAGCGCTGAACCTGAAATGCCAACACAAGTTTCAAGGCGTTTTAATAATATGTTATGATCAAGTGTCAAAAGCGGCGCCAAGATCGAGTAAGAGTAATACAGTGAACCCTCGGTTATCGCGGTTAATGGGGACCTCGTAGCGGTCGCTGCTCGGGCCCTAATAATAATTTCTACAAAAACAATAGGGACCTCGCCGCCGTCGCAGCTCGGGCCCTAATAACAATTTCTAGAAAAACAATAGGGACATCGCAGCGGCCACTGCTCGGGCCCTAATAATAATAATAAAAATAATAATGATTTCGACAAAAACAATGGGGACCTCGTAGCGGTCGCTGCTCGGGCCCCAATAATAATTTCTACACAAAGTCCATTGTGGTGACCCGCCCCCTTTTAAGTAAATTCAAAGTGGCCGACTTCCTGTAAAACCTAGCTCATTGCTCCAAGAGACTTTTTTGTAGGTCTTGGTCTTATACATACAGTGAACCCTCGCTACTTCGCGGTTCACCTTTCGTGGGTTCAGTGCTTCGCGGGTCTAAAAAATATTCGGGGGCATTGTAGTTTCGCCGAGCGGCACGACAGGGCGCTGGAGCGGTTAGACGGCCGGCGTGCGCCGAAGAAGAGCGTGGGCGAAGAGGAGAGTGGACGAAGAAGAGCACGTTCCCCCGGACACGATCGGTGGCGACGTTTCACGCGGTTCGGACCGTACCAGAGCTCCGGCCGGCGTGCGTGGCAGTTAAGCCGTAGAGGAGCACCTTCCTGTTAAGGATGTTTCTATCAAAACAAGCCTGAACAAATGAATCAACCAGCCAAGATTGTCTGTCATTTACGCGCGGGGCAGCCCTCGAACTCCGAGGCGAAGCCAGCGTGTTCGACTGCACACATGGTTTTTATTTGCATCAGCATAAGCAATTTGAATATGCAATACATACAGAATGGAAAACTTGACATTTGACTCCATCCCACTTGCCCACCCTCTTCCTGCCTATTCTAACGGTTTCAGCTTACAAGACACCTTTTGTTCATACTTCTGCTTATTCTAACAGCAAAAGTTCACTCTGAACTTCATTTGACCTGTGTAGTGTATTTTCACAAGGCTTAACGTGTTGAACTTATTTTATGGCCATGACGATATTGTTGCTTTAGAAATACCAAGCCTTGTGTTGGACCTCCCTAAATGCAGAAGTTACAGCCTTAAGAGGCCTCGGGCCCCAACATTATCTACGAAGGGTTAAAGAGGTCATCAACACCCCAAGGGAGGTGTTTACAGAAAAGGGTTCTGGCGTTGGGGAGTCACATTCGCGAGGAGGCCGTACCTGGCACCCGTAGCTGTCGAAAGTTTAATTAGAGGCCAGAAAGATACGAATGCATGTGCAACAAAGGGGGCCTGTAAGATTAGTTATAGTTTGAAACTTGCTAAGATGACAAACTAAACAACAAAACTAACAGATGAACATACAAACTTAAATTTCTTTAACACTTCCCCGGGCACGGGCGGTGCCAAGCGACCCCTAAGTTTAACCAAATGGAAGCTATGGTAGTGCTAATACATCTTAATCAATGAGTTCACACTTGACAAGTTCAAAAGCTTGTCAACCTCAAGTGTTCAAACATTTTTTTTTTCCTCAAATGTCATTGGCTTGTCATAAATGATGTCCAGCAATAGTCGTGTGATTTCTAAGTACTTTGCAATCCATGCCTGGCAATAATTGCGTACACCTATAAGGGACATCATTTACTTCTTTGTTATTGGTTTTAGGGCTCGGGCAACGCCTTCTTTTTGCTTGTCACCAAAAATGCGCCCCTTTTCAGTCAAAATGCGGCCTAAATATGTGACTTCCTTTTTTAACAGCTGCATCTCATCGGTTCAGTTTGATGACGCATTAAGTAATTCTCGAGGTCAAACATATGTTTAATATCTTCCTCAATGTCCTCACTGTTGTCACTGTCAGAGGGGGAATCCAGAGGTTTGGACATCAACTCGCAGTCCGAAGCCCCACTGGGGTCCCGGCCTAGTCATTCATTTTCCCAATCGTACACTTCCTTAAAACAAGTTCTCAAACCCTTCATTCATTATGTAAATTACTCGTCTTCTCCTTGGCCGCCCTCGTGTGCAAGCCTATCCTAGACGCTCACAGCAGAAAAAGAAGGGAGGGGGGGGGCCTCACTGTTCATACGCCAATCACGCGGTCCCCAGGCAACCAAGCTGCCAGGGGTTACGCCCCCTACCAAAGGCTCCAGTTTACTGGCCACTCCTCCCTGCCAATTTACGAGCAGGCAATCTCAAGCCAATGGCAACAGCTCCTTCCCCCTAAACTTTCCGCTCGTTCCAATTCACTTACGCTTTCCTTCTGGCATCTGCCCAACCTACTTTACCTCTCAGTCATCTCCAACCCCCTCTTAACTTTCCGCTCATCCTATTTCACTTACGCTTTTCCTTCTCAACCTACCTTGCCTCTCAGTTAGAGAACCAAATTCTGCCCCCGCACCTCAGGTTTGACACCACTTAAAATTCAAAATCAGGAAACACCTATGCTTTTGCAAAGATTCCTCATGTTCACTTTCAAAACCTTCATTCCATCTTTCATAACACCTACTTCTCTCTTTCAATTCATGCAACCAACTCAGTGTCTTACATCCCTCAACCACATAGGTTCTAATTCTGTTACTCTATACAGTTTTCCACTTGCAAATCTGCCTATGACACCTTTCTCACTTGCCCTATCATTTGGACTTCATCAATCCTTTCTATGGAACATTAATTGTTCCTTTCCCTTTTCTACACATTCTTTTTCTTTCTTTACACATTCCTTTTCTTTTCTTATTAACTTCCAATCTCTACACTGCAAAGTTTCCCTGGACTTTACTATACTACCCAATACCCCAATTTTAGAAAATTGGACCAGTTTGTCAACACCTAGGGTGTTCTAAAAACTGGTTTCTCATCAGTAGGACAGCAACTCAATTTTCCTGTTGTGGCAATTCTCACTTCAACTTTTTCAGGTGGAGATTTCTTGTCTATTACATCCACAACAGTCTGCTGTTTATAATCCTACTGTATTACATGGGATAAAATACCAAGTGGTATTAGTAATCCCCAATCGCACACACTCCAGCTCACTGACTCAACCCCCACCCTTTCTCTTCTTTGTTCTCACACACACACATAGTCAGACTCAGACATATACACGGGCCCACAAAACAACACACACAGTTCTCAACATTGAACAGCTACAAACGAGAAGCTAATCAATATTTTTCAATTTCAACTAACCTACATTTTTCCTTTATTTCAAATTCGGAAAGTTGACAGTTAACTTCCTTCATCAATTCTGCCGCCATTTCTGACAGTCTTAATTGTTATGGTGTCTAGTTATGGTTCCTCAGTGTTGAGAAAAATTCAAATTGCCTGACTTTGGGTTGAATACCAAGCTTCTACTCCCAATTTGGAGCGGGTATTCCTGGGTGTTTTTACTCACAACCCTCGGTCAGTTTTAGATTTCTCAAACGTTGGACATTCATACAATACACATACACACTCACAGATTGATCAGTTCTGTGTCTGTGAAAATAGATAAACTATTTTCGTCTTCTATAAATAACAAACGTTGTACTATCACTTCCAAATATAGTAATAATTACATCTGTACTCTACCAGAAATAAGGACCCCTAAATCTGTCTTCCAGAAAAAACAACAGTTAATTCTGTACTATCCGAGCAGATATAATCAACTACACTTGTACTCTCTACCAGACAAGGAATGCCTTAATCTGCCTTCCAGAATAAACAACAGTTAATTCTGTACTGTCCGAGTCTTCCAACAAGTCTTCCAAAATAGCAAAGTTAAATCTGTATTTCTTCCAGAAAATAGCTAAGCTAAGATGTACTATCTCTTCGGGTAAAGGAACTCCCTGAAACCCTACTATCCTTCAAAAACCCCAAAAAGTTTTTTACTATCTGTTGTATACAACCACTGACCTGTGACAATCTCTCCGCTGGTCGAGACACTCGCGGTTCATGGATGAAGTCTGTGTTCTCTCCGGTGGAGGATGGCCGAGGACCGGCCTCCTGGAAGAGAGGACTTTTCACGATGGCGCCGTTTTCAGTCGTCGTCAATCGTCCACCGCAGATCACACGTTTTCATCCGGCATTCGAAGGACCAAGTAATGTTAAGGATGTTTCTATCAAAACAAGCCTGAACAAATGAATCAACCAGCCAAGATTGTCTGTCATTTCCGCGCTGGGCAGCCCTCGAACTCCGAGGCGAAGCCAGCGTGTTCGACTGCACACATGGTTTTTATTTGCATCAGCATAAGCAATTTGAATATGCAATACATACAGAATGGAAAACTTGACATTTGACTCCATCCCACTTGCCCACCCTCTTCCTGCCTATTCTAACGGTTTCAGCTTACAAGACACCTTTTGTTCATACTTCTGCTTATTCTAACAGCAAAAGGGAGCATGTTCACTCTGAACTTCATTTGACCTGTGTAGTGTATTTTCACAAGGCTTAACATGTTGAACTTATTTTATGGCCATGACGATATTGTTGCTTTAGAAATACCAAGCCTTGTGTTGGACCTCCCTAAATGCATAAGTTACAGCCTTAAGAGGCCTCGGGCCCCAACATTATCTACGAAGGGTTAAAGGGGTCATCAACACCACAAGGGAGGTGTTTACAGAAAAGGGTTCTGGCGTTGGGGAGTCACATTCGCGATGAGGCCGTACCTGGCACCCGTAGCTGTCGAAAGTTTAATTAGAGGCCAGAAAGATACGAATGCATGTGCAACAAAGGGGGCCTGTAAGATTAGTTATAGTTTGAAACTTGCTAAGATGACAAACTAAACAACAAAACTAACAGATGAACATACAAACTTAAATTTCTTTAACATATCCCTCCTGTTTATCAAGTTTCAAATCTCATCATCAAAGGCTGTCGCTTGAGGGGGGAGAAAAACTACCCAAAAACTCAAAAATTCTTGGAGAAAAGGGTAGAAACCCATGCCCCGAACGAGAAGCCCAAAAAAATAATAACAATTAAAAGATAATAAAGCAAAGCTAATGCAGTTTTTGGTCCAATACATGTATGTACAAAATAAACCCGGAACATCAAACATTCACAACTGCAACTCTTTTCTGTGATGCAAGTTACATGAATCAGTGACCTTGAGCGTTTTTTCAGAGGCTGCAGGTTTTATTTGATGTGCGTGTAGTCAGCAGTCTGCGCCTGTGCAACTCGTCTGCGTTTGACGTTGTCCTGGTCTCGAGGTTGTGCGCTGACCAGGCACAGCCCTGCAAGGAAGTAGATGATGCATCTGGTCGACAGGGCAGTGCCCAGTTGCTGTTCGGCGGCTTGCTCCATCCTTCCGAGAGGGGTGTGTTTGCCACGGAAAACCCTCTTTCCAACTGTGGTCTTTTGTTGGTACATTGGAGTGTACGTGGTGGAGATCCTCTCCAAGGGACTTGCGTCGCTCAGCCTTCAGCAGGGACCGGAGAAGCTTGCACTGCGACTGATGGTTCCAGCCGCCACGCCCCTCGACCTTTGCTGCCGTCGGGGTCACTGCAATCACCTGATGAGGGCCGTCCCAGCGTTCACTGTCCCAACGAGGTCGTTTCAGCACCTTGAGGAAGAGTTGGTCTCCCACATGGACGTGGTTTATCTGTGGATCAAAACACACTGGCCAGTAATTGTGGTCAAACATGTCTTTCATGTGGACTGGGACAGATGTGCCAGTCGCTGGTGGTTCTGATGAACCTGAGAGTCTATGTGTGAGGCCATATAGGATAAAAAGGGGATAGTGTCCTTCCTTCGGCTGGCACTATCCTCATTGCTGTGATTGAAACACAGTCTGGCCATTGTCTCTTTTTTTTTTCTTTGTCTTGATAAGTCAGTTCCATTCGTGCGTTCCACAAGTCCTGCAGACTGTATGCAAAATGACGCTTTGAGTCAATTTTGCAACAACTGTCCCACTTGTTACAAACATTATTCACAAAATGCATCATTTTCACTTTAAATCACTCTTGAAATTCCAAATGTCAGGATAATTCGATTACACAACACTTTTTCCAACTGTTTTAACATCATCATGTGTTGTTGGAAACAACGTAATCCATTTTGAAAACACATTAATTATAACCAAACAATATTGCAACCCAAACAACTAACACTTTGTCTAAAAAAAAGTTTTTTGTTGAAAAGTCTATATGTGGGAACAATTTCATATCATACTTCCCCCTGTTGACACACATGTGTCACTCATGTTACTCCTCTACTCCTCAGCAATGTTTGCACCTTTTTTCTCCCAATGTGTGCATTCAATTAGTGGTGTATTTTTCCCTGGCGTGAGATCAAATTGTCAAGTTGATTTGCTGCGTGTGTGTGTGTGTGTGTGTGTGCATTACCCCTTGCTGCATTGTCTGCGAGGCAGTATTCAATTGTAATCGTTTCATTTTCTGTTCAGAAAATTTTGCATTTACAAATACTTATTTAGACGTGCTTTATGCACAACTTTTCTTTCATCTTTTGTGATTTTTTAAAACGCCGTTTGCCCAATGTCGACAGAACACATAAACATATATCTTGGCAGTCAGTCCAAATTGTAAAATGTTTTTTAGAAAACATCTTACAATTCTGGATCAGCACAGAAGTTTCTGCTGCTTGTCCTGCACATACAGATTTTAATATCCCTTGAAACAAAATGCTTTGTTAAAAAAAAAATTCCCACCCCTTTGCGGCCGTCAAAAAACTGTCTCTCCAGTCGGGAGAAAGGTGTCCAAGAGGTCAGGTCGCTGTTTGGTGGTAATTTGGACTCGGCTTCCACAGTCGTGTGGTGTGCCTTCTACTGGTGCGGGAAAAAGTGACGCTGGGCTGAGCGCACCTTATCAGTGTAATGTGACAATTAGGTCGCCGTGCAATGTGAATGTGGTGGGTGAAGGCTGCTTGATCCAATTGTTGTGACTAATATGCAAGTGATTTCATGAGCCCTGCGCGTCTGCAGCCACACAAGGTCATGAAACCATTTTTTGCAGTCACTGTTTGCTCAAATGGCTCATAGTAATTTGGTAGTGCTAATACATCTTAATCAATGAGTTCACACTTGACAAGTTCAAAAGCTTGTCAACCTCAAGTGTTCAAACATTTTTTTTTTCCTCAAATGTCATTGGCTTGTCATAAATGATGTCCAGCAATAGTCGTGTGATTTCTAAGTACTTTGCAATCCATGCCTGGCAATAATTGCGTACACCTATAAGGGACATCATTTACTTCTTTGTTATTGGTTTTAGGGCTCGGGCAACGCCTTCTTTTTGCTTGTCACCAAAAATGCGCCCCTTTTCAGTCAAAATGCGGCCTAAATATGTGACTTCCTTTTTTAACAGCTGCATCTCATCGGTTCAGTTTGATGACGCATTAAGTAATTCTCGAGGTCAAACATATGTTTAATATCTTCCTCAATGTCCTCACTGTTGTCACTGTCAGAGGGGGAATCCAGAGGTTTGGACATCAACTCGCAGTCCGAAGCCCCACTGGGGTCCCGGCCTAGTCATTCATTTTCCCAATCGTACACTTCCTTAAAACAAGTTCTCAAACCCTTCATTCATTATGTAAATTACTCGTCTTCTCCTTGGCCGCCCTCGTGTGCAAGCCTATCCTAGACGCTCACAGCAGAAAAAGAAGGGAGGGGGGGGGCCTCACTGTTCATACGCCAATCACGCGGTCCCCAGGCAACCAAGCTGCCAGGGGTTACGCCCCCTACCAAAGGCTCCAGTTTACTGGCCACTCCTCCCTGCCAATTTACGAGCAGGCAATCTCAAGCCAATGGCAACAGCTCCTTCCCCCTAAACTTTCCGCTCGTTCCAATTCACTTACGCTTTCCTTCTGGCATCTGCCCAACCTACTTTACCTCTCAGTCATCTCCAACCCCCTCTTAACTTTCCGCTCATCCTATTTCACTTACGCTTTTCCTTCTCAACCTACCTTGCCTCTCAGTTAGAGAACCAAATTCTGCCCCCGCACCTCAGGTTTGACACCACTTAAAATTCAAAATCAGGAAACACCTATGCTTTTGCAAAGATTCCTCATGTTCACTTTCAAAACCTTCATTCCATCTTTCATAACACCTACTTCTCTCTTTCAATTCATGCAACCAACTCAGTGTCTTACATCCCTCAACCACATAGGTTCTAATTCTGTTACTCTATACAGTTTTCCACTTGCAAATCTGCCTATGACACCTTTCTCACTTGCCCTATCATTTGGACTTCATCAATCCTTTCTATGGAACATTAATTGTTCCTTTCCCTTTTCTACACATTCTTTTTCTTTCTTTACACATTCCTTTTCTTTTCTTATTAACTTCCAATCTCTACACTGCAAAGTTTCCCTGGACTTTACTATACTACCCAATACCCCAATTTTAGAAAATTGGACCAGTTTGTCAACACCTAGGGTGTTCTAAAAACTGGTTTCTCATCAGTAGGACAGCAACTCAATTTTCCTGTTGTGGCAATTCTCACTTCAACTTTTTCAGGTGGAGATTTCTTGTCTATTACATCCACAACAGTCTGCTGTTTATAATCCTACTGTATTACATGGGATAAAATACCAAGTGGTATTAGTAATCCCCAATCGCACACACTCCAGCTCACTGACTCAACCCCCACCCTTTCTCTTCTTTGTTCTCACACACACACATAGTCAGACTCAGACATATACACGGGCCCACAAAACAACACACACAGTTCTCAACATTGAACAGCTACAAACGAGAAGCTAATCAATATTTTTCAATTTCAACTAACCTACATTTTTCCTTTATTTCAAATTCGGAAAGTTGACAGTTAACTTCCTTCATCAATTCTGCCGCCATTTCTGACAGTCTTAATTGTTATGGTGTCTAGTTATGGTTCCTCAGTGTTGAGAAAAATTCAAATTGCCTGACTTTGGGTTGAATACCAAGCTTCTACTCCCAATTTGGAGCGGGTATTCCTGGGTGTTTTTACTCACAACCCTCGGTCAGTTTTAGATTTCTCAAACGTTGGACATTCATACAATACACATACACACTCACAGATTGATCAGTTCTGTGTCTGTGAAAATAGATAAACTATTTTCGTCTTCTATAAATAACAAACGTTGTACTATCACTTCCAAATATAGTAATAATTACATCTGTACTCTACCAGAAATAAGGACCCCTAAATCTGTCTTCCAGAAAAAACAACAGTTAATTCTGTACTATCCGAGCAGATATAATCAACTACACTTGTACTCTCTACCAGACAAGGAATGCCTTAATCTGCCTTCCAGAATAAACAACAGTTAATTCTGTACTGTCCGAGTCTTCCAACAAGTCTTCCAAAATAGCAAAGTTAAATCTGTATTTCTTCCAGAAAATAGCTAAGCTAAGATGTACTATCTCTTCGGGTAAAGGAACTCCCTGAAACCCTACTATCCTTCAAAAACCCCAAAAAGTTTTTTACTATCTGTTGTATACAACCACTGACCTGTGACAATCTCTCCGCTGGTCGAGACACTCGCGGTTCATGGATGAAGTCTGTGTTCTCTCCGGTGGAGGATGGCCGAGGACCGGCCTCCTGGAAGAGAGGACTTTTCACGATGGCGCCGTTTTCAGTCGTCGTCAATCGTCCACCGCAGATCACACGTTTTCATCCGGCATTCGAAGGACCAAGTAATGTTAAGGATGTTTCTATCAAAACAAGCCTGAACAAATGAATCAACCAGCCAAGATTGTCTGTCATTTCCGCGCTGGGCAGCCCTCGAACTCCGAGGCGAAGCCAGCGTGTTCGACTGCACACATGGTTTTTATTTGCATCAGCATAAGCAATTTGAATATGCAATACATACAGAATGGAAAACTTGACATTTGACTCCATCCCACTTGCCCACCCTCTTCCTGCCTATTCTAACGGTTTCAGCTTACAAGACACCTTTTGTTCATACTTCTGCTTATTCTAACAGCAAAAGGGAGCATGTTCACTCTGAACTTCATTTGACCTGTGTAGTGTATTTTCACAAGGCTTAACATGTTGAACTTATTTTATGGCCATGACGATATTGTTGCTTTAGAAATACCAAGCCTTGTGTTGGACCTCCCTAAATGCATAAGTTACAGCCTTAAGAGGCCTCGGGCCCCAACATTATCTACGAAGGGTTAAAGGGGTCATCAACACCACAAGGGAGGTGTTTACAGAAAAGGGTTCTGGCGTTGGGGAGTCACATTCGCGATGAGGCCGTACCTGGCACCCGTAGCTGTCGAAAGTTTAATTAGAGGCCAGAAAGATACGAATGCATGTGCAACAAAGGGGGCCTGTAAGATTAGTTATAGTTTGAAACTTGCTAAGATGACAAACTAAACAACAAAACTAACAGATGAACATACAAACTTAAATTTCTTTAACACTTCCCCGGGCACGGGCGGTGCCAAGCGACCCCTAAGTTTAACCAAATGGAAGCTCCGGAGGAGGAGGGCATGCTCGCGTCACAGTAAGCCGAAGAGGAGCACCTTCCCCGGGCACGGGCGGTTCCAAGCGGCCCCTAAGTTTAACCGAATGGAAGCTCCGGAGGAGGAGGGCATGCTCGCGTCACAGTAAGCCGAAGAGGAGCACCTTCCCCGGGCACGGGCGGTTCCAAGCGGCCCCTACGTTTAACTGAATGGAAGCTCCGGAGGAGGAGGGCATGCTCGCGTCACAGTAAGCCGAAGAGGAGCACCTTCCCCGGGCACGGGCGGTGCCAAGCGGCCCCTAAGTTTAACCGAATGGAAGTTCCGAGGAGGAGGTCGGGCGTGTGTCACAGTTAAGCCGAATTGGAGCACCTCTTCCGCCCGGGCACGAGCGGAGCGCGAGGCTGTCCGTTATGAAAGAATAAATAAATAAAGAATGCCACCTTTTTTTCACAGGGCACACCGGACGGCGTACCATCAGGTTAAAGTCGGAGTAATTAAATAAATACAAAAAGAATGGCTGGGGAATAAAAAAATAATACGTTTTAATAATAATTTGGTTTTTTTGTTATAACATGAATTTCACTCTCTCTCTCTCTCTCTCTCCCCGTATATATATATATATATATATATAAATATAAATATTTATATATTTATTATATATATTGTATATTTTTTTAAGCATTTTTGAAGGTGCGCCGCTACTTCGCGGATTTTCAGTTTTTGCGGGTGGTCTCGGTCCCCATTAACCGCGATAACCGAGGGTTCACTGTACTCCATAAAATTTACAAAAAGCGAGGTGAAACACTCAACCAGGGCTGCTTTTTTGAACATTTCTCGAGGGCCATGGCGAGCCATTTCAAAAAAGCTGCACAACTAACGTATAAAATATTGATAAATTTGCTCTGCCTGATGTGTGTGTCAAGTTTCACGAGTTGTCGTTCATATTTAGAACCTCATAATCAGCGTTGTTTTATTGCCGAACCGTGCAATGCCACTCCCACAACTTTTCACGAAAAAGGATGAATTTCGTATTGTGACATCCTCATGGCCGAAACAGTCCTCCGAGCATATATGAGGGCGACCTTGTTGAGTTGCACGGAGAAAAACATCCAAGAAAATAACTTGTATTAGCTTTTACCAGTTGGTGGCGCTACTACTACGATGAAAAATAAGTTGGTAGATGTCTTCAGGGCTGAAGTATCCTCAAATGTGTACAACTTCGAGAAGATAGGATCATCTGAGTCATGTTGCCGGAGCTTTTGTTGCCACAAAGTACAATCGGACTTTTCAGCACCGTAATAGCCACGCCTTTTGCCAAAACGTCACAAATTCGGCAGAGAGTAAGATCATTGTCTTGAGTCTTTTCTGACTAATTTTCAGTCGGATTCGTCAAAAGGGCACCGTGCAGTACGTGAAAATTAAAATAAAAACAAATTTTTGATTCCACTTGGCGGCGCTGTGTGTATAACAAAATAATAACATTAAGATGTCTTCAGGTCGGGACATTTTATTTACAGGTGAAGGTTTGGATTTTTAGGAGCATGTGCAGGGGAGTTATTAAGCATTCATTTATTTGTATTAGGTTCATTTTGTCTTCTTATTATTGATATTTGACTGATTCATTAAAAGCAGACAATTATGTTTTAGGTAAATTTTTTACCTGACATGTTTCGGCGAGTCTTTCGCCTTCTTCAGAGTGTCGCATGATGGTGTCTTGAGACCCGTCTTTATCAGCTGATGTTCCATGAGGGTGTGACTTACCTGTCAAAAAAATTAAAAATCAGAGCAGTAAAAGAATAAGCACAACATGAACATTACAAATCAGCAATCACTGACCACTGCAAAAGGGAAAACCACATCATGGACCGGGAGAAGGGCAGGGTTATCCGCACCGAAGAGAACAAACAACAGCGCTGGATCAGAGAGGCCATTGAGATCTGCAAGCGAGGCATAAAAACCATGAACAGAGACAAGGGAGCCTTTATCCTCTCGACCACCTGGAGCAGCATCTTGGCGGAGTGAACGGACAGCGGGGGGTGTGACTTGCCTTCATTCTTGTGACAGGTAAGTCACGCCCTCATTGAACATCAGCTGATAAAGACGGGTCACAATACACCATCATGTGACACTCTGAAGAAGGCGAAAGACTTTTGTATTGTGACATCCTCAAGGCCTAAACACTCATCCGAGCAAATATAAGGTAGATTTTGTGAACCTGCCCGGAGAAAAACATCAACGAAAATAATTTGTATTTGTTTTAACCAGTTGGTGGCGCTACCACTGCGATCAAAAATAAGTTGGCAGCCGTCTTCAGGGCCTGAATATCCTCAAATGTGAAAAATTTCGAGAAGATGGATCATCTGAATCATTTTGCAGGAACTTTTGTTGCCACGGAGAATAATCAGATTCTGCGGCACCGCAATAGCCACGCCCTTCGAAGGAAAGTCACAAAAATAGGGATAGCGTAAGATCAATGTCTTGAGTCTTTTCTAGCCAATTTTCAATCGGATTCGTTAAAAGGGCACCGTGCAGTACGTCAAAATGTAAAAAATGATATTGATTGGCGCAAGGTGTATAACAGAATATAAACATATAGATGTCTTCAGGTACCGACTCTTTATGTACATGTGAAGTTTTGGATTTTTAGCAGCATGTGCATGAGAGTTATTAAGCATTTTGTCCATTGCGGCGAAGGAAATCTTAAGTGAAAACTTTGAAGCCCCGCCCCCGTCATATAGTATTTCGGAAACAAAAGATTTTAGCCCCAGTGTTTGTCCCAGGTCTTAAGATGCTACAGACAGAATTTTAAGGCAATCAGATGAAGCCTTTAGGATCAGGGTGCAAAAGAATGACCCCTGTAAACATGCAAAAAAGGGCAAAAGTCGGACTTTCAAAAATTCATAACTCACTTCCTGTTCATATTAGACGTTAAAATATCAAATTTTTCGCCATGCCCGATGAGACTGCCAAGTTTGGTGAGTTTTTGTGCATGTTTCGGGGGTCAAAAATGCGATCGAACAATCGGAAAAATAATAATAATAATAATTTCAACAAAAACAATAGCGACTTCGCAGCGGTCGCTGCTCAGGCCCTAATAATAATAATAATAATAATAATAAAAGTAATAATATTTTCTACAAAAACATTAGGGACTTCGCAGCCGTCGCAGCTCGGGCCCTAATAACAATTTCTAGAAAAACGATAGGGACCTCGCAGCGGTCACTGCTCGGGCCCTAATAATAATAATAATAATAATTTCCACAAAAACAATGGGGACCTCGTAGCGGTTGCTGCTCGGGCCCTAATAATAATTTCTACATAAACAATAGGGACCTCGCCGCGGTCGCTGCTCGGGCCCCAATAATAATTTCTACACAAAGTCCATTGTGGTGACCCGCCCCTTTTAAGTAAATTCAAAATGGCCGACTTCCTGTAAAACCTAGCTCATTGCTCCAAGAGACTTTTTTGTAGGTCTTGGTCTTATACATACAGTGAACCCTCGCTACTTCGCGGTTCACCTTTCGCGGGTTCAGTTCTTCGCGGGTCTAAAAAATATTCGGGGGCATTGTAGTTTCGCCGAGCGGCACGACGGGCGCTGGAGCGGTTAGACGGCCGGCGTGCGCCGAAGAAGAGCGTGGGCGAAGAGGAGAGTGGACGAAGAAGAGCACGTTCCCCCGGACACGATCGGTGGCGACGTTTCGCGCGGTTCGGACCGTACCAGGGCTCCGGCCGGCGTGCGTGGCAGTTAAGCCGTAGAGGAGCACCGTCCCCGGGCACGGGCGGTGCCAAGCGGCCCCTAAGTTTAACCGAATGGAAGCTCTGGAGGAGGAGGGCATGCTCGCGTCACAGTAAGCCGAAGAGGAGCACCTTCGCCGGGCACGGGCGGTTCCAAGCGGCCCCTAAGTTTAACCGAATTGAAGCTCCGGAGGAGGCGGGCATGCTCGCGTCACAGTAAGCCGAAGAGGAGCACCTTCCCCGGGCACGGGCGGTGCCAAGCGGCCCCTAAGTTTAACCGAATGGAAGCTCCGGGGGAGGAGGGCGGGCGTGTGTCACAGTTAAGCCGAATTGGAACACCTCTTCCGCCCGGGCACGAACGGAGCGCGAAGCTGTCAGTTATGAATGAATAAATGAATAAATAAATAAATAAATAAAGAATGCCACCTTTCATTTCACAGGGAACACCGGACGGCGTACCAGCAGGTAAAAGTCGGAGTAATTAAATAAATACAAAAAGAATGGCTGGGGAATAAAAAAATAATACGTTTTAATAATAATTTGTTTTTTTTGTTATAACATGAATTTCACTCTCTCTCTCTCTCTCTCTCCCCATATATATATATACATATATATATATATATATATACATATATATATATATATATATACATATATATATATATATATATATTTATTATATATATATTGTATTTTCTTTTAAGCATTTTTGAAGGTGCGCCGCTACTTCGCGGATTTTCAGTTTCCGCGGGTGGTCTCGGTCCCCATTAACCACGATAACCGAGGGTTCACTGTACTCCATAAAATTTACAAAAAGCGAGGTGAAACACTCAACCAGGGCTGCTTTTTTGAACATTTCTCGAGGGCCATGGCGAGCCATTTCAAAAAAGCTGCACAACTAACGTATAAAATATTGATAAATTTGCTCTGCCTGATGTGTGTGTCAAGTTTCACGAGTTGTCGTTCATATTTAGAACCTCATAATCAGCGTTGTTTTATTGCCAAAAAGTGCAATGCCACTCCCACAACTTTTCACGAAAAAGGATGAATTTCGTATTGTGACATCCTCATGGCCGAAACAGTCCTCCGAGCATATATGAGGGCGACCTTGTTGAGTTGCACGGAGAAAAACATCCAAGAAAATAACTTGTATTAGCTTTTACCAGTTGGTGGCGCTACTACTACGATGAAAAATAAGTTGGTAGATGTCTTCAGGGCTGAAGTATCCTCAAATGTGTACAACTTCGAGAAGATAGGATCATCTGAGTCATGTTGCCGGAGCTTTTGTTGCCACAAAGTACAATCGGACTTTTCAGCACCGTAATTGCCACGCCTTTTGCCAAAACGTCACAAAACTCGGCAGAGAGTAAGATCATTGTCTTGAGTCTTTTCTGACTAATTTTCAGTCGGATTCGTCAAAAGGGCACCGTGCAGTACGTGAAAATTAAAATAAAAACAAATTTTTGATTCCACTTGGCGGCGCTGTGTGTATAACAAAATAATAACATTAAGATGTCTTCAGGTCGGGACATTTTATTTACAGGTGAATGTTTGGATTTTTAGGAGCATGTGCAGGGGAGTTATTAAGCATTCATTTATTTGTATTAGGTTCATTTTGTCTTCTTATTATTGATATTTGACAGATTCATTAAAAGCAGACAATTATGTTTTCGGTAAAATTTTTTACCTGACATGTTTCGGCGAGTCTTTCGCCTTCTTCAGAGTGTCGCATGATGGTGTCTTGAGACCCGTCTTTATCAGCTGATGTTCCATGAGGGTGTGACTTACCTGTCAAAAAAATGAAAAATCGGAGCAGTAAAAGAACAAGCACAACATGAACATTACAAATCAGCAATCACTGACCACTGCAAAAGGGAAAACCACATCATGGACCGGGAGAAGGGCAGGGTCATCGGCACCGAAGAGAACAAACAACAGCGCTGGATCAGAGAGGCCATTGAGATCTGCAAGCGAGGCATAAAAACCATGAACAGAGACAAGGGAGCCTTCATCCTCTCTACCACCTGGAGCAGCATCTTGGCGGAGTTAACGGACAGCGGGGGGCGTGACTTGCCTTCATTCTTGTGACAGGTAAGTCACGCCCTCATGGAACATCAGCTGATAAAGACGGGCCACAAGACACCATCATGTGACACTCTGAAAAAGGCGAAAGACTTTCGTATTGTGACATCCTCAAGGCCTAAACACTCATCCGAGCAAATATAAGGTAGATTTTGTTAACCTGCCCGGAGAAAAACATCAACGAAAATAATTTGTATTTGTTTTAACCAGTTGGTGGCGCTACCACTGCGATCAAAAATAAGTTGGCAGCCGTCTTCAGGGCCTGAATATCCTCAAATGTGAAAAATTTCGAGAAGATGGATCATCTGAATCATTTTGCAGGAACTTTTGTTGCCACGGAGAATAATCAGACTCTGCGGCACCGTAATAGCCACGCCCTTCGAAGGAAAGTCACAAAAATAGGGATAGAGTAAGATCAATGTCTTGAGTCTTTTCTAGCCAATTTTCAATCGGATTCGTTAAAAGGGCACCGTGCAGTACGTCAAAATGTAAAAAATGATATTGATTGGCGCAAGGTGTATAACTGAATATAAACATATAGATGTCTTCAGGTACCGACTCTTTATGTACATGTGAAGTTTTGGATTTTTAGCAGCATGTGCAAGAGAGTTATTAAGCATTTTGTCCATTGCGGCGAAGGAAATCTTAAGTGAAAACTTCGAAGCCCCGCCCCCGTCATATAGTATTTCGGAAACAAAAAATTTTAGTCCCAGTGTTTGTCCCAGGTCTTAAGATGCTACAGACAGAATTTTAAGGCAATCAGATGAAGCCTTTAGGATCAGGGTGCAAAAGAATGACCCCTGTAAACATGCAAAAAAGGGCAAAAGTCGGACTTTCAAAAATTCATAACTCACTTCCTGTTCATATTAGACGTTAAAATATCAAATTTTTCGCCATGCCCGATGAGACTGCCAAGTTTGGTGAATTTTTGTGCATGTTTCGGGGGACAAAAATGCAATCGAACAATCGGAAAAATAATAATAATAATAATTTCTACAAAAACAATAGGGACTTCGCAGCGGTCGCTGCTCAGGCCCTAATAATAATAATAATAATAATAATAATAAAAGTAATAATATTTTCTACAAAAACAGTAGGGACCTCGCAGCCGTCGCAGCTTGGGCCCTAATAACAATTTCTAGAAAAACAATAGGGACCTCGCAGCGGTCACTGCTCGGGCCCTAATAATAATAATAATAAAAATAATAATAATTTCCACAAAAACAATGGGGACCTCGTAGCGGTCGCTGCTCGGGCCCTAATAATAATTTCTACATAAACAATAGGGACCTCGCCGCGGTCGCTGCTCGGGCCCCAATAATAATTTCTACACAAAGTCCATTGTGGTGACCCGCCCCTTTTAAGTAAATTCAAAATGGCCGACTTCCTGTAAAACCTAGCTCATTGCTCCAAGAGACTTTTTTGTAGGTCTTGGTCTTATACATACGGTGAACCCTCGCTACTTCGCGGTTCACCTTTCGCGGGTTCAGTGCTTCGCGGGTATAAAAAATATTCGGGGGCATTGTAGTTTCGCCGAGCGGCACGACGGGCGCTGGAGCGGTTAGACGGCCGGCGTGCGCCGAAGAAGAGCGTGGGCGAAGAGGAGAGTGGACGAAGAAGAGCACGTTCCCCCGGACACGATCGGTGGCGACGTTTCGCGCGGTTCGGACCGTACCAGAGCTCCGGCCGGCGTGCGTGGCAGTTAAGCCGTAGAGGAGTACCTTCCCCGGGCACGGGCGGTGCCAAGCGGCCCCTAAGTTTAACCGAATGGAAGCTCCGGAGGAGGAGGGCATGCTCGCGTCACAGTAAGCCAAAGAGGAGCACCTTCCCCGGGCACGGGCGGTTCCAAGCGGCCCCTAAGTTTAACCGAATGGAAGCTCCGGAGGAGGCGGGCATGCTCGCGTCACAGTAAGCCAAAGAGGAGCACCTTCCCCGGGCACGGGCGGTGCCAAGCGGCCCCTAAGTTTAACCGAATGGAAGCTCCGGGGCAGGAGGGCGGGCGTGTGTCACAGTAAAGCCGAATTGGAACACCTCTTCCGCCCGGGCACGAACGGAGCGCGAAGCTGTCAGTTATGAATGAATAAATGAATAAATAAATAAATAAATAAAGAATGCCACCTTTCATTTCACAGGGCACACCGGACGGCGTACCAGCAGGTAAAAGTCGGAGTAATTAAATAAATACAAAAAGAATGGCTGGGGAATAAAAAAATAATACGTTTTAATAATAATTTGGTTTTTTTGTTATAACATGAATTTCACTCTCTCTCTCTGTCTATATATATATATATATATATATATATAATATATATATATATATATATATATATATATTTATTTATTATATATATTGTATTTTTTTTTAAGCATTTTTGAAGGTGCGCCGCTACTTCGCGGATTTTCAGTTTTCGCGGGTGGTCTCTGTCCCCATTAACCGCGATAACCGAGGGTTCACTGTACTCCATAAAATTTACAAAAAGCAAGGTGAAACACTCAACCAGGGCTGCTTTTTTTAACATTTCTCGAGGGCCATGGCGAGCCATTTCAAAAAAGCTGCACAACTAACGTATAAAATATTGATAAATTTGCTCTGCCTGATGTGTGTGTAAAGTTTCACGAGTTGTCGTTCATATTTAGAACCTCATAATCAGCGTTGTTTTATTGCCGAACAGTGCAATGCCACTCCCACAACTTTTCACGAAAAAGGATGAATTTCGTATTGTGACATCCTCATGGCCGAAACAGTCATCCGAGCATATATGAGGGCGACCTTGTTGAGTTGCACGGAGAAAAACATCCAAGAAAATAACTTGTATTAGCTTTTACCAGTTGGTGGCGCTACTACTACGATGAAAAATAAGTTGGTAGATGTCTTCAGGGCTGAAGTATCCTCAAATGTGTACAACTTCGAGAAGATAGGATCATCTGAGTCATGTTGCCGGAGCTTTTGTTGCCACAAAGTACAATCGGATTTTTCAGCACCGTAATAGCCACGCCTTTTGCCAAAACGTCACAAAATTCGGCAGAGAGTAAGATCATTGTCTTGAGTCTTTTCTGACTAATTTTCAGTCGGATTCGTCAAAAGGGCACCGTGCAGTACGTGAAAATTAAAATAAAAACACATTTTTGATTCCACTTGGCGGCGCTGTGTGTATAACAAAATAATAACATTAAGATGTCTTCAGGTCGGGACGTTTTATTTACAGGTGAAGGTTTGGATTTTTAGGAGCATGTGCAGGGGCGTTATTAAGCATTCATTTATTTGTATTAGGTTCATTTTGTCTTCTTATTATTGATATTTGACTGATTCATTAAAAGCAGACAATTATGTTTTAGGTTAATTTTTTACCTGACATGTTTCGGCGAGTCTTTCGCCTTCTTCAGAGTGTCGCATGATGGTGTCTTGAGACCCGTCTTTATCAGCTGATGTTCCATGAGGGTGTGACTTACCTGTCAAAAAAATGAAAAATCAGAGCAGTAAAAGAACAAGCACAACATGAACATTACAAATCAGCAATCACTAACCACTGCAAAAGGGAAAACCACATCATGGACCGGGAGAAGGGCAGGGTCATCCGCACCGAAGAGAACAAACAACAGCGCTGGATCAGAGAGGCCATTGAGATCTGCAAGCGAGGCATAAAAACCATGAACAGAGACAAGGGAGCCTTCATCCTCTCTACCACCTGGAGCAGCATCTTGGCGGAGTGAACGGACAGCGGGGGGCGTGACTTGCCTTCATTCTTGTGACAGGTAAGTCACGCCCTCATGGAACATCAGCTGATAAAGACGGGCCACAAGACACCATCATGTGACACTCTGAAGAAGGCGAAAGACTTTCGTATTGTGACATCCTCAAGTCCTAAACACTCATCCGAGCAAATATAAGGTAGATTTTGTTAACCTGCCCGGAGAAAAACATCAACGAAAATAATTTGTATTTGTTTTAACCAGTTGGTGGCGCTACCACTGCGATCAAAAATAAGTTGGCAGCCGTCTTCAGGGCCTGAAATATCCTCAAATGTGAAAAAGTTCAAGAAGATGGATCATCTGAATCATTTTGCAGGAACTTTTGTTGCCACGGAGAATAATCAGACTCTGCGGCACCGTAATAGCCACGCCCTTCGAAGGAAAGTCACAAAAATAGGGATAGAGTAAGATCAATGTCTTGAGTCTTTTCTAGCCAATTTTCAATCGGATTCGTTAAAAGGGCACCGTGCAGTACGTCAAAATGTAAAAAATGATATTGATTGGCGCAAGGTGTATAACTGAATATAAACATATAGATGTTTTCAGGTACCGACTCTTTATGTACATGTGAAGTTTTGGATTTTTAGCAGCATGTGCAGAGAGTTATTAAGCATTTTGTCCATTGCGGCGAAGGAAATCTTAAGTGAAAACTTCGAAGCCCCGCCCCCGTCATATAGTATTTCGGAAACAAAAAATTTTAGCCCCAGTGTTGGTCCCAGGTCTTAAGATGCTACAGACAGAATTTTAAGGCAATCAGATGAAGCCTTTAGGATCAGGGTGCAAAAGAATGACCCCTGTAAACATGCAAAAAAGGGCAAAAGTCGGACTTTCAAAAATTCATAACTCACTTCCTATTCATATTAGACATTAAAATATCACATTTTTCGCCATGCCCGATGAGACTGCCAAGTTTGGTGAATTTTTGTGCATGTTTCGGGGGTCAAAAATGCAATCGAACAATCGGAAAAATAATAATAATAATAATTTCTACAAAAACAATAGGGACTTCGCAGCGGTCGCTGCTCAGGCCCTAATAATAATAATAATAATAAGAGAAGATAAGATAAGATGTCCTTTATTAGTCCCACAATGGGGGCCAAGGCGAGCAGTGGCGACGGGTCGTCGGATGCTGCCGCGGCCAGAGCGGGGCGCGGTGGTGGGTCCTCGTGCGTCGCCGAGACTGAGGCGTGACGCGGCGGCGGACCGTCGTCCATCGCGGGCACCGGAACCGGGAGCGGCGGCTGGTCGTCGACCCCTGCCGAGACAAGAATGTGGAGCGGCGGTGAGTCGCCGTCCACCGCCGAGGCAGAAACCAGGAGCGGCCGTGGGTCGTCGAGCGCTGCCGGAGCCAAGGCGAGCAGTGGCGACGGGTCGTCGGATGCTGCCGAGGCCAGAGCGGGGTGCGATGGTGGGTCGTCGTGCGTCGCCGAGGCTGAGGCGTGACTCGGCGGCGGACCGTCGTCCATCGCAGGCACCGGGACCGGGAGCGGCGGCGCTTCATCAGGCGCCGCTGGGACCGATACGGCAGGCGACTGCTCGTCGTCCACCACGGGTGCAGGGACCGGGAGTGACGGCTGCGGGCCGTGTTCTGCCAAAACGTGAGCTTGGAGCGGAGGCAAGGCGTGCCCCACCGGAACATGGGCTTGGGACGGACGCACAACGTGCTCCGCCGGAACGTGAGCTTGGGACGGACGCGCAGCGTGCTCCTCCTGAACGTGAACCTGGGTCGGAAGCAGGGTGTGCTTCCCCTGAACGTGGACTTGGGACGGACGCACAACGTGCTCCGCCTGAACGTGAGCTTGGGACGGACGCACAGCGTGCTCCGCCTGAACGTGAGCTTGGGACGGACGCACAGCGTGCTCCGCCTGAACGTGAACTAGGGACGGACGCCGGACGGGCTCCGCGTGAACGTGAACTTGGGTCGGGGGCAGGATGTGCTCCGCCTGAACGTGAACTTGGTTCGGGCGCACAGCGTGCTCCGCTGGATCGGGAGCTGGGATCGCCATTGGGGCCCCGGGACGGGGCTCGGCCGCTGACGGGGAGCCGGGACACGGCTCAGCAGCTGGCGGGGAGCCGGGACTGGGCTCAGCAGCTGGCGGGGAGCCGGGACTGGGCTCAGCAGCTGGCGGGGAGCCGGGACTGGGCTCAGCAGCTGGCGGGGAGCCGGGACTGGGCTCAGCAGCTGGCGGGGAGCCGGGACTGGGCTCAGCAGCTGGCGGGAAGCCGGGACTGGGCTCAGCAGCTGGCGGGGAGCCGGGACTGGGCTCAGCAGCTGGCGGGGAGCCGGGACAGGGCTCAGCAGCTGGCGGGGAGCCGGGACAGGGCTCAGCAGCTGGCGGGGAGCCGGGACAGGGCTCAGCAGCTGGCGGGGAGCCGGGACAGGGCTCAGCAGCTGGCGGGGAGCCGGGACAGGGCTCAGCAGCTGGCGGGGAGCCGGAACGGGGCTCGGCCGCCTTCGAGGAGTCGGCACGGGACTCTGGAGGCTGCGGCTCGCATGGAGGCGGCGGGGTCCGTGCAGCGGGAGCTGCATTGGTCACTGCTGCAGGCGTGGAGGCGACAGCGGGCCGGGTGCAGCAGTCGATCCGGGCACAGCCGAACCGGGAACCCTGATCCCTGTCAGCCTGCCGCCATAGGGAATCAGGAAAACGGGAGACCTGAGGGACCGTGACTGCGGGGGCTGGTGAACGCGAGCTAGGAGAAGCCAGGGGAGCGTGATCCGGTGCTGAAACTGATGGTGAACGATGTGCGCGACGTGACCGTGACTTCCGGGATTTGGGACGTGAAGCGCGCGAGGGGGAGTGGGAGGTGGTCGCGAAAAACTCAAATGGCTCGGGGGGAGGAGGGTGACGGCTCAAAAATAACTCCGCGTTGCGCTGAGCGACTAAGAGAGTGGCAATATATTCAAAATCATAGTCGTGATCTGGATCGGAAAAAATGTGAGGGGCAAGGTGCTCAAAATCAAACTCGTGACCGGACTTACTCGAACCGTGAGGGGGTGAAAGGGCTTGGTGCTCAAAATCGTCCTCGTAATCCGAATCTATGATCAGGTGAGGGGGTATGACAGGCTGGTAATCGGTGCTGTAATCGGGGGGCAAAAGGGGAGAAACAGACGTCGAGCGGAAAATGGAACCTACTTGAAGGACACGGGGTTGGTCGGCAGGCTGAGGGGGGTTGTCCGTCCGGCGGCGTCATGAGCCTCTCGCTGGGTCCTTCTTTGGTCGGGTCATTCTGTCAGGACTCGCCGGTCGGCGAGGAGGAGGTGGACCCAAAAGGCGAGGAGGCAGAGAGGTCAGAAACATGAAGGGAATTTATTAACTGAAACAACCAGGGCAAACAATGTGGCAGGGTGAAAAATAACAAACTTAACGTGACCAGACTGGGAGGCAGGGCGAGGAACAACACTGAAAGACGGGAACGAAGAGGGGAACCAGAGCATGAACATGAACAAGGAGCAGAACGTGAACAAAGGTGGTCGTGGCTGTCCGTGATTTTCGGCAATGACCCGACACTGGGTTGAGAGCATGGAAGGCTTAAGTAGTCCGGTAATCAGGGGAGCAGATGGGGAGCAGGTGTGTGATCGTTGATGAGGAGCAGGTGCGTGGCTGGTGAGGGCGAGGTGCTGAGGGGAAACGCCCCTGCTCAGCTGATCAAAACAGACAGGAAAAGGCACATGGCAGGAAGGAGGGGAGAAAATAACAACAAAAACAATAACAAAAACCGCATGCATATGAAAACAATAACAAAAGGCTGTCATGCCCGACGCGGATCATGACAAGCACAACATGAACATTACAAATCAGCAATCACTGACCACTGCAAAAGGGAAAACCACATCATGGACCGGGAGAAGGGCAGGGTCATCCGCACCGAAGAGAACGAACAACAGCGCTGGATCAGAGAGGCCATTGAGATCTGCAAGCGAGGCATAAAAACCATGAACAGAGACAAGGGAGCCTTCATCCTCTCTACCACCTGGAGCAGCATCTTGGCGGAGTGAACGGACAGCGGGGGGCGTGACTTGCCTTCATTCTTGTGACAGGTAAGTCACGCCCTCATGGAACATCAGCTGATAAAGACGGGTCACAAGACACCATCATGTGACACTCTGAAGAAGGCGAAAGACTTTCGTATTGTGACATCCTCAAGGCCTAAACACTCATCCGAGCAAATATAAGGTAGATTTTGTTAACCTGCCCGGAGAAAAAAATCAACGAAAATAATTTGTATTTGTTTTAACCAGTTGGTGGCGCTACCACTGCGATCAAAAATAAGTTGGCAGCCGTCTTCAGGGCCTGAATATCCTCAAATGTGAAAAATTTCGAGAAGATGGATCATCTGAATCATTTTGCAGGAACTTTTGTTGCCACGGAGAATAATCAGACTCTGCGGCACCGTAATAGCCACGCCCTTCGAAGGAAAGTCACAAAAATAGGGATAGAGTAAGATCAATGTCTTGAGTCTTTTCTACCCAATTTTCAATCGGATTCGTTAAAAGGGCACCGTGCAGTACGTCAAAATGTAAAAAATGATATTGATTGGCGCAAGGTGTATAACAGAATATAAACATATAGATGTCTTCAGGTACCGACTCTTTATGTACATGTGAAGTTTTGGATTTTTAGCAGCATGTGCAGGAGAGTTATTAAGCATTTTGTCCATTGCGGCGAAGGAAATCTTAAGTGAAAACTTTGAAGCCCCGCCCCCGTCATATAGTATTTCGGAAACAAAAGATTTTAGCCCCAATTTTAGCCCCAGTGTTTGTCCCAGGTCTTAAGATGCTACAGACAGAATTTTAAGGCAATCAGATGAAGCCTTTAGGATCAGGGTGCAAAAGAATGACCCCTGTAAACATGCAAAAAAGGGCAAAAGTCGGACTTTCAAAAATTCATAACTCACTTCCTGTTCATATTAGACGTTTAAAATATCAAATTTCTCGCCATGCCCGATGAGACTGCCAAGTTTGGTGAGTTTTTGTGCATGTTTCGGGGGTCAAAAATGCAATCGAACAATCGGAAAAATAATAATAATAATAATTTCTACAAAAACAACAGGGATTTCGCAGCGGTCGCTGCTCAGGCCCTAATAATAATAATAATAATAATAATAAAAGTAATAATATTTTCTACAAAAACAATAGGGACCTCGCAGCCGTCGCAGCTCGGGCCCTAATAACAATTTCTAGAAAAACAATAGGGACCTCGCAGCGGTCACTGCTCGGGCCCTAATAATAATAATAATAATAATTTCCACAAAAACAATGGGGACCTCGTAGCGGTCGCTGCTCGGGCCCTAATAATAATTTCTACATAAACAATAGGGACCTCTCAGCGGTCGCTGCTCGGGCCCCAATAATAATTTCTACACAAAGTCCATTGTGGTGACCCGCCCCCTTTTAAGTAAATTCAAAATGGCAAACTTCCTGTAAAACCTAGCTCATTGCTCCAAGAGACTTTTTTGTAGGTCTTGGTCTTATACATAGAGTGAACCCTCGCTACTTGGCGGTTCACCTTTCGCGGGTTCAGTGCTTCGCGGGTCTAAAAAATATTCGGGGGCATTGTAGTTTCGCCGAGCGGTACGACGGGGCGCTGGAGCGGTTAGACGGCCGGTGTGCGCCGAAGAAGAGCGTGGGCGAAGAGGAGAGTGGACGAAGAAGAGCACGTTCCCTCGGACACGATCGGTGGCGACGTTTCGCGCGGTTCGGACAGTACCAGAGCTCCGGCCGGCGTGCGTGGCAGTTAAGCCGTAGAGGAGAACCTTCCCCGGGCACGGGCGGTGCCAAGCGGCCCCTAAGTTTAACCGAATGGAAGCTCCGGAGGAGGAGGGCATGCTCGCGTCACAGTAAGCCGAAGAGGAGCACCTTCCCCGGGCACGGGCGGTTCCAAGCGGCCCCTAAGTTTAACCGAATGGAAGCTCCGGAGGAGGAGGGCATGCTCGCGTCACAGTAAGCCGAAGAGGAGCACCTTCCCCGGGCACGGGCGGTGCCAAGCGGCCCCTAAGTTTAACCGAATGGAAGCTCCGGGGGAGGAGGGCGGGTGTGTGTCACAGTTAAGCCGAATTGGAGCACCTCTTCCGCCCGGGCACGAGCGGAGCGCGAAGCTGTCAGTTATGAATGTATAAAAGAATAAATAAATAAATGAATAAAGAATGCCACCTTTCATTTCACAGGGCACACCGGACGGCGTACCAGCAGGTAAAAGTCGGAGTAATTAAATAAATACAAAAAGAATGGCTGGGGAATAAAAAAATAATACGTTTTAATAATAATTTGGTTTTTTTGTTATAACATGAATTTCACTCTCTCTCTCTCTCTGTATATATATATATATATATCTATATATATATATCTATATATATATATATTTATTATATATATTGTATTTTTTTTTAAGCATTTTTGAAGGTGCGCCGCTACTTCGCGGATTTTCAGTTTCCGCGGGTGGTCTCGGTCCCCATTAACCGCGACAACCGAGGGTTCACTGTACTCCATAAAATTTACAAAAAGCGAGGTGAAACACTCAACCAGGGCTGCTTTTTTGAACATTTCTCGAGGGCCATGGCGAGCCATTTCAAAAAAGCTGCACAACTAACGTATAAAATATTGATAAATTTGCTCTGCCTGATGTGTGTGTAAAGTTTCACGAGTTGTCGTTCATATTTAGAACCTCATAATCAGCGTTGTTTTATTGCCGAACAGTGCAATGCCACTCCCACAACTTTTCACGAAAAAGGATGAATTTCGTATTGTGACATCCTCATGGCCGAAACAGTCATCCGAGCATATATGAGGGCGACCTTGTTGAGTTGCACGGAGAAAAACATCCAAGAAAATAACTTGTATTAGCTTTTACCAGTTGGTGGCGCTACTACTACGATGAAAAATAAGTTGGTAGATGTCTTCAGGGCTGAAGTATCCTCAAATGTGTACAACTTCGAGAAGATAGGATCATCTGAGTCATGTTGCCGGAGCTTTTGTTGCCACAAAGTACAATCGGACTTTTCAGCACCGTAATAGCCACGCCTTTTGCCAAAACGTCACAAAATTCGGCAGAGAGTAAGATCATTGTCTTGAGTCTTTTCTGACTAATTTTCAGTCGGATTCGTCAAAAGGTCACCGTGCAGTACGTGAAAATTAAAATAAAAACACATTTTTGATTCCACTTGGCGGCGCTGTGTGTATAACAAAATAATAACATTAAGATGTCTTCAGGTCGGGACGTTTTATTTACAGGTGAAGGTTTGGATTTTTAGGAGCATGTGCAGGGGCGTTATTAAGCATTCATTTATTTGTATTAGGTTCATTTTGTCTTCTTATTATTGATATTTGACTGATTCATTAAAAGCAGACAATTATGTTTTAGGTTAATTTTTTACCTGACATGTTTCGGCGAGTCTTTCGCCTTCTTCAGAGTGTCGCATGATGGTGTCTTGAGACCCGTCTTTATCAGCTGATGTTCCATGTGGGTGTGACTTACCTGTCAAAAAAATGAAAAATCAGAGCAGTAAAAGAACAAGCACTGTCAGGACTCGCCGGTCGGCGAGGAGGAGGTGGACCCAAAAGGCGAGGAGGCAGAGAGGTCAGGAACGTGAAGGGAATTTATTAACTGAAACAACCAGGGCAAACAATGTGGCAGGGTGAAAAATAACAAAAGACAAACTTAACGTGACCAGACTGGGAGGCAGGGCGAGGAACAACACTGAAAGACGGGAACGAAGAGGGGAACCAGAGCATGAACATGAATAAGGAGCAGAACGTGAACAAAGGTGGTCGTGGCTGTCCGTGATTTTCGGCAATGACCCGACACTGGGTTGAGAGCATGGAAGGCTTAAGTAGTCCGGTAATCAGGGGAGCAGATGGGGAGCAGGTGTGTGATCGTTGATGAGGAGCAGGTGCGTGGCTGGTGAGGGCGAGGTGCTGAGGGGAAACGCCCCTGCTCAGCTGATCAAAACAGACAGGAAAAGGCACATGGCAGGAAGGAGGGGAGAAAATAACAACAAAAACAATAACAAAAACCGCATGCATATGAAAACAATAACAAAAGGCTGTCATGCCTGACGCGGATCATGACAGTACCCCCCCCTCAAGGGACGGATTCCAGACGTCCCAAAAAAAAGGAAAAGAAAAGAAAAGGAAAACCATGTCCAAGAACGAGGGTGGGCGGAAGGGGTCGGGAGGTGGGTCAACGACCCGTGATCGAGACCGGTCTGGCGGATTCCCGGGAGGCCAGACCAGCGAGTCTTTTCGTGACCCTTCAGGGGGCCGTGAGGGTGGCCAGGCCAGTGCGTCCCATTGGGGCCATTCAGGCGGACGTCCGGAACGACCCGAACGCCACATGAAGTCCGCTGATGGAGCTGGGGCGAGGAGCGGCGGCAGGCCATGGAACGTCGCCGAGTCAGGAACGTGGCGCGGCGGCTGGTCGTTGAACCCTGCCGAGACAGGAACGTGGAGCTGCGGCAGATTGTCGAGCCCCGCCGAGACAGGAACGTGGAGCGGCGGCTGGTCGTCGAGCCCCGCCGAGACAGGAACGCGGAGCGGCGGCTGGTCGTCGAGCCCCGCCGAGACAGGAACGCGGAGCGGCGGCTGGTCGTCGAACCCCGCCGAGTCAGGAACGCGGAGCGGCGGCTGGTTGTCGAGCCCCGCCGAGTCAGGAACGTGGAGCGGCGGCTGGTCGTCGAGCCCCGCCGAGACAGGAACGCGGAGCGGCGGCTGGTCGTCGAGCCCCGCCGAGTCAGGAACGTGGAGCGGCGGCTGGTCGTCGAACCCCGCCGAGTCAGGAACGTGGAGCGGCGGCTGGTCGTCGAGCGTCGTCGAGACAGGAACGTGGAGCGGCGGCTGGTCGTCGAGCCCCGCCGAGGCGGGAGCGTGGAGCGGCGGCTGGTCGTCGAGCGTCGCCGAGACCGGAACGTGGAGCGACGGCTGGTCGTCGAACCCCGCCGCGTCAGGAACGTGGAGCGGCGGCTGGTCGTCGAACACCGCCGAGACCGGAACGTGGGGCGGCGGCCCATCGTTGAACCCCGCCGACACAGGAACGCGGAGCGACGGCTGGTCGTCGATCCCTGCCGAGACAAGAACATGGAGCGGCGGTGGGTCGTCGTCCACCGCCGAGGCAGGAACCAAGAGCGGCCGCGGGCCGTCGAGCGCCGCCGGGGCCAAGGCGAGCAGTGGCGACGGGTCGTCGGATGCTGCCGCGGCCAGAGCGGGGCGCGGTGGTGGGTCCTCGTGCGTCGCCGAGACTGAGGCGTGACGCGGCGGCGGACCGTCGTCCATCGCGGGCACCGGAACCGGGAGCGGCGGCTGGTCGTCGACCCCTGCCGAGACAAGAATGTGGAGCGGCGGTGGGTCGCCGTCCACCGCCGAGGCAGAAACCAGGAGCGGCCGTGGGTCGTCGAGCGCTGCCGGAGCCAAGGCGAGCAGTGGCGACGGGTCGTCGGATGCTGCCGAGGCCAGAGCGGGGTGCGATGGTGGGTCGTCGTGCGTCGCCGAGGCTGAGGCGTGACTCGGCGGCGGACCGTCGTCCATCGCAGGCACCGGGACCGGGAGCGGCGGCGCTTCATCAGGCGCCGCTGGGACCGATACGGCAGGCGACTGCTCGTCGTCCACCACGGGTGCAGGGACCGGGAGTGACGGCTGCGGGCCGTGTTCTGCCAAAACGTGAGCTTGGAGCGGAGGCAAGGCGTGCCCCACCGGAACATGGGCTTGGGACGGACGCACAACGTGCTCCGCCGGAACGTGAGCTTGGGACGGACGCGCAGCGTGCTCCTCCTGAACGTGAACCTGGGTCGGAAGCAGGGTGTGCTTCCCCTGAACGTGGACTTGGGACGGACGCACAACGTGCTCCGCCTGAACGTGAGCTTGGGACGGACGCACAGCGTGCTCCGCCTGAACGTGAGCTTGGGACGGACGCACAGCGTGCTCCGCCTGAACGTGAACTAGGGACGGACGCCGGACGGGCTCCGCGTGAACGTGAACTTGGGTCGGGGGCAGGATGTGCTCCGCCTGAACGTGAACTTGGTTCGGGCGCACAGCGTGCTCCGCTGGATCGGGAGCTGGGATCGCCATTGGGGCCCCGGGACGGGGCTCGGCCGCTGACGGGGAGCCGGGACACGGCTCAGCAGCTGGCGGGGAGCCGGGACTGGGCTCAGCAGCTGGCGGGGAGCCGGGACTGGGCTCAGCAGCTGGCGGGGAGCCGGGACTGGGCTCAGCAGCTGGCGGGGAGCCGGGACTGGGCTCAGCAGCTGGCGGGGAGCCGGGACTGGGCTCAGCAGCTGGCGGGAAGCCGGGACTGGGCTCAGCAGCTGGCGGGGAGCCGGGACTGGGCTCAGCAGCTGGCGGGGAGCCGGGACAGGGCTCAGCAGCTGGCGGGGAGCCGGGACAGGGCTCAGCAGCTGGCGGGGAGCCGGGACAGGGCTCAGCAGCTGGCGGGGAGCCGGGACAGGGCTCAGCAGCTGGCGGGGAGCCGGGACAGGGCTCAGCAGCTGGCGGGGAGCCGGAACGGGGCTCGGCCGCCTTCGAGGAGTCGGCACGGGACTCTGGAGGCTGCGGCTCGCATGGAGGCGGCGGGGTCCGTGCAGCGGGAGCTGCATTGGTCACTGCTGCAGGCGTGGAGGCGACAGCGGGCCGGGTGCAGCAGTCGATCCGGGCACAGCCGAACCGGGGGCCCTGATCCCTGTCAGCCTGCCGCCATAGGGAATCAGGAAAACGGGAGACCTGAGGGACCGTGACTGCGGGGGCTGGTGAACGCGAGCTAGGAGAAGCCAGGGGAGCGTGATCCGGTGCTGAAACTGATGGTGAACGATGTGCGCGACGTGACCGTGACTTCCGGGATTTGGGACGTGAAGCGCGCGAGGGGGAGTGGGAGGTGGTCGCGAAAAACTCAAATGGCTCGGGGGGAGGAGGGTGACGGCTCAAAAATAACTCCGCGTTGCGCTGAGCGACTAAGAGAGTGGCAATATATTCAAAATCATAGTCGTGATCTGGATCGGAAAAAATGTGAGGGGCAAGGTGCTCAAAATCAAACTCGTGACCGGACTTACTCGAACCGTGAGGGGGTGAAAGGGCTTGGTGCTCAAAATCGTCCTCGTAATCCGAATCTATGATCAGGTGAGGGGGTATGACAGGCTGGTAATCGGTGCTGTAATCGGGGGGCAAAAGGGGAGAAACAGACGTCGAGCGGAAAATGGAACCTACTTGAAGGACACGGGGTTGGTCGGCAGGCTGAGGGGGGTTGTCCGTCGTCCATGACGCCGCCGTGAGCCTCTCGCTGGGTCCTTCTTTGGTCGGGTCATTCTGTCAGGACTCGCCGGTCGGCGAGGAGGAGGTGGACCCAAAAGGCGAGGAGGCAGAGAGGTCAGAAACGTGAAGGGAATTTATTAACTGAAACAACCAGGGCAAACAATGTGGCAGGGTGAAAAATAACAAAAGACAAACTTAACGTGACCAGACTGGGAGGCAGGGCGAGGAACAACACTGAAAGACGGGAACGAAGAGGGGAACCAGAGCATGAACATGAACAAGGAGCAGAACGTGAACAAAGGTGGTCGTGGCTGTCCGTGATTTTCGGCAATGACCCGACAATGGGTTGAGAGCATGGAAGGCTTAAGTAGTCCGGTAATCAGGGGAGCAGATGGGGAGCAGGTGTGTGATCGTTGATGAGGAGCAGGTGCGTGGCTGGTGAGGGCGAGGTGCTGAGGGGAAACGCCCCTGCTCAGCTGATCAAAACAGACAGGAAAAGGCACATGGCAGGAAGGAGGGGAGAAAATAACAACAAAAACAATAACAAAAACCGCATGCATATGAAAACAATAACAAAAGGCTGTCATGCCCGACGCGGATCATGACAAGCACAACATGAACATTACAAATCAGCAATCACTGACCACTGCAAAAGGGAAAACCACATCATGGACCGGGAGAAGGGCAGGGTCATCCGCACCGAAGAGAACAAACAACAGCGCTGGATCAGAGAGGCCATTGAGATCTGCAAGCGAGGCATAAAAACCATGAACAGAGACAAGGGAGCCTTCATCCTCTCTACCACCTGGAGCAGCATCTTGGCGGAGTGAACGGACAGCGGGGGGCGTGACTTGCCTTCATTCTTGTGACAGGTAAGTCACGCCCTCATGGAACATCAGCTGATAAAGACGGGTCACAAGACACCATCATGTGACACTCTGAAGAAGGCGAAAGACTTTCGTATTGTGACATCCTCAAGGCCTAAACACTCATCCGAGCAAATATAAGGTAGATTTTGTTAACCTGCCCGGAGAAAAAAATCAACGAAAATAATTTGTATTTGTTTTAACCAGTTGGTGGCGCTACCACTGCGATCAAAAATAAGTTGGCAGCCGTCTTCAGGGCCTGAATATCCTCAAATGTGAAAAATTTCGAGAAGATGGATCATCTGAATCATTTTGCAGGAACTTTTGTTGCCACGGAGAATAATCAGACTCTGCGGCACCGTAATAGCCACGCCCTTCGAAGGAAAGTCACAAAAATAGGGATAGAGTAAGATCAATGTCTTGAGTCTTTTCTAGCCAATTTTCAATCGGATTCGTTAAAAGGGCACCGTGCAGTACGTCAAAATGTAAAAAATGATATTGATTGGCGCAAGGTGTATAACAGAATATAAACATATAGATGTCTTCAGGTACCGACTCTTTATGTACATGTGAAGTTTTGGATTTTTAGCAGCATGTGCAGGAGAGTTATTAAGCATTTTGTCCATTGCGGCGAAGGAAATCTTAAGTGAAAACTTTGAAGCCCCGCCCCCGTCATATAGTATTTCGGAAACAAAAGATTTTAGCCCCAATTTTAGCCCCAGTGTTTGTCCCAGGTCTTAAGATGCTACAGACAGAATTTTAAGGCAATCAGATGAAGCCTTTAGGATCAGGGTGCAAAAGAATGACCCCTGTAAACATGCAAAAAAGGGCAAAAGTCGGACTTTCAAAAATTCATAACTCACTTCCTGTTCATATTAGACGTTTAAAATATCAAATTTCTCGCCATGCCCGATGAGACTGCCAAGTTTGGTGAGTTTTTGTGCATGTTTCGGGGGTCAAAAATGCAATCGAACAATCGGAAAAATAATAATAATAATAATTTCTACAAAAACAACAGGGATTTCGCAGCGGTCGCTGCTCAGGCCCTAATAATAATAATAATAATAATAATAAAAGTAATAATATTTTCTACAAAAACAATAGGGACCTCGCAGCCGTCGCAGCTCGGGCCCTAATAACAATTTCTAGAAAAACAATAGGGACCTCGCAGCGGTCACTGCTCGGGCCCTAATAATAATAATAATAATAATTTCCACAAAAACAATGGGGACCTCGTAGCGGTCGCTGCTCGGGCCCTAATAATAATTTCTACATAAACAATAGGGACCTCTCAGCGGTCGCTGCTCGGGCCCCAATAATAATTTCTACACAAAGTCCATTGTGGTGACCCGCCCCCTTTTAAGTAAATTCAAAATGGCAAACTTCCTGTAAAACCTAGCTCATTGCTCCAAGAGACTTTTTTGTAGGTCTTGGTCTTATACATAGAGTGAACCCTCGCTACTTGGCGGTTCACCTTTCGCGGGTTCAGTGCTTCGCGGGTCTAAAAAATATTCGGGGGCATTGTAGTTTCGCCGAGCGGTACGACGGGGCGCTGGAGCGGTTAGACGGCCGGTGTGCGCCGAAGAAGAGCGTGGGCGAAGAGGAGAGTGGACGAAGAAGAGCACGTTCCCTCGGACACGATCGGTGGCGACGTTTCGCGCGGTTCGGACAGTACCAGAGCTCCGGCCGGCGTGCGTGGCAGTTAAGCCGTAGAGGAGAACCTTCCCCGGGCACGGGCGGTGCCAAGCGGCCCCTAAGTTTAACCGAATGGAAGCTCCGGAGGAGGAGGGCATGCTCGCGTCACAGTAAGCCGAAGAGGAGCACCTTCCCCGGGCACGGGCGGTTCCAAGCGGCCCCTAAGTTTAACCGAATGGAAGCTCCGGAGGAGGAGGGCATGCTCGCGTCACAGTAAGCCGAAGAGGAGCACCTTCCCCGGGCACGGGCGGTGCCAAGCGGCCCCTAAGTTTAACCGAATGGAAGCTCCGGGGGAGGAGGGCGGGTGTGTGTCACAGTTAAGCCGAATTGGAGCACCTCTTCCGCCCGGGCACGAGCGGAGCGCGAAGCTGTCAGTTATGAATGTATAAAAGAATAAATAAATAAATGAATAAAGAATGCCACCTTTCATTTCACAGGGCACACCGGACGGCGTACCAGCAGGTAAAAGTCGGAGTAATTAAATAAATACAAAAAGAATGGCTGGGGAATAAAAAAATAATACGTTTTAATAATAATTTGGTTTTTTTGTTATAACATGAATTTCACTCTCTCTCTCTCTCTGTATATATATATATATATATCTATATATATATATCTATATATATATATATTTATTATATATATTGTATTTTTTTTTAAGCATTTTTGAAGGTGCGCCGCTACTTCGCGGATTTTCAGTTTCCGCGGGTGGTCTCGGTCCCCATTAACCGCGACAACCGAGGGTTCACTGTACTCCATAAAATTTACAAAAAGCGAGGTGAAACACTCAACCAGGGCTGCTTTTTTGAACATTTCTCGAGGGCCATGGCGAGCCATTTCAAAAAAGCTGCACAACTAACGTATAAAATATTGATAAATTTGCTCTGCCTGATGTGTGTGTAAAGTTTCACGAGTTGTCGTTCATATTTAGAACCTCATAATCAGCGTTGTTTTATTGCCGAACAGTGCAATGCCACTCCCACAACTTTTCACGAAAAAGGATGAATTTCGTATTGTGACATCCTCATGGCCGAAACAGTCATCCGAGCATATATGAGGGCGACCTTGTTGAGTTGCACGGAGAAAAACATCCAAGAAAATAACTTGTATTAGCTTTTACCAGTTGGTGGCGCTACTACTACGATGAAAAATAAGTTGGTAGATGTCTTCAGGGCTGAAGTATCCTCAAATGTGTACAACTTCGAGAAGATAGGATCATCTGAGTCATGTTGCCGGAGCTTTTGTTGCCACAAAGTACAATCGGACTTTTCAGCACCGTAATAGCCACGCCTTTTGCCAAAACGTCACAAAATTCGGCAGAGAGTAAGATCATTGTCTTGAGTCTTTTCTGACTAATTTTCAGTCGGATTCGTCAAAAGGTCACCGTGCAGTACGTGAAAATTAAAATAAAAACACATTTTTGATTCCACTTGGCGGCGCTGTGTGTATAACAAAATAATAACATTAAGATGTCTTCAGGTCGGGACGTTTTATTTACAGGTGAAGGTTTGGATTTTTAGGAGCATGTGCAGGGGCGTTATTAAGCATTCATTTATTTGTATTAGGTTCATTTTGTCTTCTTATTATTGATATTTGACTGATTCATTAAAAGCAGACAATTATGTTTTAGGTTAATTTTTTACCTGACATGTTTCGGCGAGTCTTTCGCCTTCTTCAGAGTGTCGCATGATGGTGTCTTGAGACCCGTCTTTATCAGCTGATGTTCCATGTGGGTGTGACTTACCTGTCAAAAAAATGAAAAATCAGAGCAGTAAAAGAACAAGCACTGTCAGGACTCGCCGGTCGGCGAGGAGGAGGTGGACCCAAAAGGCGAGGAGGCAGAGAGGTCAGGAACGTGAAGGGAATTTATTAACTGAAACAACCAGGGCAAACAATGTGGCAGGGTGAAAAATAACAAAAGACAAACTTAACGTGACCAGACTGGGAGGCAGGGCGAGGAACAACACTGAAAGACGGGAACGAAGAGGGGAACCAGAGCATGAACATGAATAAGGAGCAGAACGTGAACAAAGGTGGTCGTGGCTGTCCGTGATTTTCGGCAATGACCCGACACTGGGTTGAGAGCATGGAAGGCTTAAGTAGTCCGGTAATCAGGGGAGCAGATGGGGAGCAGGTGTGTGATCGTTGATGAGGAGCAGGTGCGTGGCTGGTGAGGGCGAGGTGCTGAGGGGAAACGCCCCTGCTCAGCTGATCAAAACAGACAGGAAAAGGCACATGGCAGGAAGGAGGGGAGAAAATAACAACAAAAACAATAACAAAAACCGCATGCATATGAAAACAATAACAAAAGGCTGTCATGCCTGACGCGGATCATGACAGTACCCCCCCCTCAAGGGACGGATTCCAGACGTCCCAAAAAAAAGGAAAAGAAAAGAAAAGGAAAACCATGTCCAAGAACGAGGGTGGGCGGAAGGGGTCGGGAGGTGGGTCAACGACCCGTGATCGAGACCGGTCTGGCGGATTCCCGGGAGGCCAGACCAGCGAGTCTTTTCGTGACCCTTCAGGGGGCCGTGAGGGTGGCCAGGCCAGTGCGTCCCATTGGGGCCATTCAGGCGGACGTCCGGAACGACCCGAACGCCACATGAAGTCCGCTGATGGAGCTGGGGCGAGGAGCGGCGGCAGGCCATGGAACGTCGCCGAGTCAGGAACGTGGCGCGGCGGCTGGTCGTTGAACCCTGCCGAGACAGGAACGTGGAGCGGCGGCTGGTCGTCGAGCCCCGCCGAGACAGGAACGCGGAGCGGCGGCTGGTCGTCGAGCCCCGCCGAGACAGGAACGCGGAGCGGCGGCTGGTCGTCGAACCCCGCCGAGTCAGGAACGCGGAGCGGCGGCTGGTTGTCGAGCCCCGCCGAGTCAGGAACGTGGAGCGGCGGCTGGTCGTCGAGCCCCGCCGAGACAGGAACGCGGAGCGGCGGCTGGTCGTCGAGCCCCGCCGAGTCAGGAACGTGGAGCGGCGGCTGGTCGTCGAACCCCGCCGAGTCAGGAACGTGGAGCGGCGGCTGGTCGTCGAGCGTCGTCGAGACAGGAACGTGGAGCGGCGGCTGGTCGTCGAGCCCCGCCGAGGCGGGAGCGTGGAGCGGCGGCTGGTCGTCGAGCGTCGCCGAGACCGGAACGTGGAGCGACGGCTGGTCGTCGAACCCCGCCGCGTCAGGAACGTGGAGCGGCGGCTGGTCGTCGAACACCGCCGAGACCGGAACGTGGGGCGGCGGCCCATCGTTGAACCCCGCCGACACAGGAACGCGGAGCGACGGCTGGTCGTCGATCCCTGCCGAGACAAGAACATGGAGCGGCGGTGGGTCGTCGTCCACCGCCGAGGCAGGAACCAAGAGCGGCCGCGGGCCGTCGAGCGCCGCCGGGGCCAAGGCGAGCAGTGGCGACGGGTCGTCGGATGCTGCCGCGGCCAGAGCGGGGCGCGGTGGTGGGTCCTCGTGCGTCGCCGAGACTGAGGCGTGACGCGGCGGCGGACCGTCGTCCATCGCGGGCACCGGAACCGGGAGCGGCGGCTGGTCGTCGACCCCTGCCGAGACAAGAATGTGGAGCGGCGGTGGGTCGCCGTCCACCGCCGAGGCAGAAACCAGGAGCGGCCGTGGGTCGTCGAGCGCTGCCGGAGCCAAGGCGAGCAGTGGCGACGGGTCGTCGGATGCTGCCGAGGCCAGAGCGGGGTGCGATGGTGGGTCGTCGTGCGTCGCCGAGGCTGAGGCGTGACTCGGCGGCGGACCGTCGTCCATCGCAGGCACCGGGACCGGGAGCGGCGGCGCTTCATCAGGCGCCGCTGGGACCGATACGGCAGGCGACTGCTCGTCGTCCACCACGGGTGCAGGGACCGGGAGTGACGGCTGCGGGCCGTGTTCTGCCAAAACGTGAGCTTGGAGCGGAGGCAAGGCGTGCCCCACCGGAACATGGGCTTGGGACGGACGCACAACGTGCTCCGCCGGAACGTGAGCTTGGGACGGACGCGCAGCGTGCTCCTCCTGAACGTGAACCTGGGTCGGAAGCAGGGTGTGCTTCCCCTGAACGTGGACTTGGGACGGACGCACAACGTGCTCCGCCTGAACGTGAGCTTGGGACGGACGCACAGCGTGCTCCGCCTGAACGTGAGCTTGGGACGGACGCACAGCGTGCTCCGCCTGAACGTGAACTAGGGACGGACGCCGGACGGGCTCCGCGTGAACGTGAACTTGGGTCGGGGGCAGGATGTGCTCCGCCTGAACGTGAACTTGGTTCGGGCGCACAGCGTGCTCCGCTGGATCGGGAGCTGGGATCGCCATTGGGGCCCCGGGACGGGGCTCGGCCGCTGACGGGGAGCCGGGACACGGCTCAGCAGCTGGCGGGGAGCCGGGACTGGGCTCAGCAGCTGGCGGGGAGCCGGGACTGGGCTCAGCAGCTGGCGGGGAGCCGGGACTGGGCTCAGCAGCTGGCGGGGAGCCGGGACTGGGCTCAGCAGCTGGCGGGGAGCCGGGACTGGGCTCAGCAGCTGGCGGGGAGCCGGGACTGGGCTCAGCAGCTGGCGGGGAGCCGGGACTGGGCTCAGCAGCTGGCGGGGAGCCGGGACAGGGCTCAGCAGCTGGCGGGGAGCCGGGACAGGGCTCAGCAGCTGGCGGGGAGCCGGGACAGGGCTCAGCAGCTGGCGGGGAGCCGGGACAGGGCTCAGCAGCTGGCGGGGAGCCGGGACAGGGCTCAGCAGCTGGCGGGGAGCCGGAACGGGGCTCGGCCGCCTTCGAGGAGTCGGCACGGGACTCTGGAGGCTGCGGCTCGCATGGAGGCGGCGGGGTCCGTGCAGCGGGAGCTGCATTGGTCACTGCTGCAGGCGTGGAGGCGACAGCGGGCCGGGTGCAGCAGTCGATCCGGGCACAGCCGAACCGGGGGCCCTGATCCCTGTCAGCCTGCCGCCATAGGGAATCAGGAAAACGGGAGACCTGAGGGACCGTGACTGCGGGGGCTGGTGAACGCGAGCTAGGAGAAGCCAGGGGAGCGTGATCCGGTGCTGAAACTGATGGTGAACGATGTGCGCGACGTGACCGTGACTTCCGGGATTTGGGACGTGAAGCGCGCGAGGGGGAGTGGGAGGTGGTCGCGAAAAACTCAAATGGCTCGGGGGGAGGAGGGTGACGGCTCAAAAATAACTCCGCGTTGCGCTGAGCGACTAAGAGAGTGGCAATATATTCAAAATCATAGTCGTGATCTGGATCGGAAAAAATGTGAGGGGCAAGGTGCTCAAAATCAAACTCGTGACCGGACTTACTCGAACCGTGAGGGGGTGAAAGGGCTTGGTGCTCAAAATCGTCCTCGTAATCCGAATCTATGATCAGGTGAGGGGGTATGACAGGCTGGTAATCGGTGCTGTAATCGGGGGGCAAAAGGGGAGAAACAGACGTCGAGCGGAAAATGGAACCTACTTGAAGGACACGGGGTTGGTCGGCAGGCTGAGGGGGGTTGTCCGTCGTCCATGACGCCGCCGTGAGCCTCTCGCTGGGTCCTTCTTTGGTCGGGTCATTCTGTCAGGACTCGCCGGTCGGCGAGGAGGAGGTGGACCCAAAAGGCGAGGAGGCAGAGAGGTCAGAAACGTGAAGGGAATTTATTAACTGAAACAACCAGGGCAAACAATGTGGCAGGGTGAAAAATAACAAAAGACAAACTTAACGTGACCAGACTGGGAGGCAGGGCGAGGAACAACACTGAAAGACGGGAACGAAGAGGGGAACCAGAGCATGAACATGAACAAGGAGCAGAACGTGAACAAAGGTGGTCGTGGCTGTCCGTGATTTTCGGCAATGACCCGACAATGGGTTGAGAGCATGGAAGGCTTAAGTAGTCCGGTAATCAGGGGAGCAGATGGGGAGCAGGTGTGTGATCGTTGATGAGGAGCAGGTGCGTGGCTGGTGAGGGCGAGGTGCTGAGGGGAAACGCCCCTGCTCAGCTGATCAAAACAGACAGGAAAAGGCACATGGCAGGAAGGAGGGGAGAAAATAACAACAAAAACAATAACAAAAACCGCATGCATATGAAAACAATAACAAAAGGCTGTCATGCCCGACGCGGATCATGACAAGCACAACATGAACATTACAAATCAGCAATCACTGACCACTGCAAAAGGGAAAACCACATCATGGACCGGGAGAAGGGCAGGGTCATCCGCACCGAAGAGAACAAACAACAGCGCTGGATCAGAGAGGCCATTGAGATCTGCAAGCGAGGCATAAAAACCATGAACAGAGACAAGGGAGCCTTCATCCTCTCTACCACCTGGAGCAGCATCTTGGCGGAGTGAACGGACAGCGGGGGGCGTGACTTGCCTTCATTCTTGTGACAGGTAAGTCACGCCCTCATGGAACATCAGCTGATAAAGACGGGTCACAAGACACCATCATGTGACACTCTGAAGAAGGCGAAAGACTTTCGTATTGTGACATCCTCAAGGCCTAAACACTCATCCGAGCAAATATAAGGTAGATTTTGTTAACCTGCCCGGAGAAAAAAATCAACGAAAATAATTTGTATTTGTTTTAACCAGTTGGTGGCGCTACCACTGCGATCAAAAATAAGTTGGCAGCCGTCTTCAGGGCCTGAATATCCTCAAATGTGAAAAATTTCGAGAAGATGGATCATCTGAATCATTTTGCAGGAACTTTTGTTGCCACGGAGAATAATCAGACTCTGCGGCACCGTAATAGCCACGCCCTTCGAAGGAAAGTCACAAAAATAGGGATAGAGTAAGATCAATGTCTTGAGTCTTTTCTAGCCAATTTTCAATCGGATTCGTTAAAAGGGCACCGTGCAGTACGTCAAAATGTAAAAAATGATATTGATTGGCGCAAGGTGTATAACAGAATATAAACATATAGATGTCTTCAGGTACCGACTCTTTATGTACATGTGAAGTTTTGGATTTTTAGCAGCATGTGCAGGAGAGTTATTAAGCATTTTGTCCATTGCGGCGAAGGAAATCTTAAGTGAAAACTTTGAAGCCCCGCCCCCGTCATATAGTATTTCGGAAACAAAAGATTTTAGCCCCAATTTTAGCCCCAGTGTTTGTCCCAGGTCTTAAGATGCTACAGACAGAATTTTAAGGCAATCAGATGAAGCCTTTAGGATCAGGGTGCAAAAGAATGACCCCTGTAAACATGCAAAAAAGGGCAAAAGTCGGACTTTCAAAAATTCATAACTCACTTCCTGTTCATATTAGACGTTTAAAATATCAAATTTCTCGCCATGCCCGATGAGACTGCCAAGTTTGGTGAGTTTTTGTGCATGTTTCGGGGGTCAAAAATGCAATCGAACAATCGGAAAAATAATAATAATAATAATTTCTACAAAAACAACAGGGATTTCGCAGCGGTCGCTGCTCGGGCCCTAATAATAATTTCTACATAAACAATAGGGACCTCTCAGCGGTCGCTGCTCGGGCCCCAATAATAATTTCTACACAAAGTCCATTGTGGTGACCCGCCCCCTTTTAAGTAAATTCAAAATGGCCGACTTCCTGTAAAACCTAGCTCATTGCTCCAAGAGACTTTTTTGTAGGTCTTGGTCTTATACATAGAGTGAACCCTCGCTACTTGGCGGTTCACCTTTCGCGGGTTCAGTGCTTCGCGGGTCTAAAAAATATTCGGGGGCATTGTAGTTTCGCCGAGCGGTACGACGGGGCGCTGGAGCGGTTAGACGGCCGGTGTGCGCCGAAGAAGAGCGTGGGCGAAGAGGAGAGTGGACGAAGAAGAGCACGTTCCCCCGGACACGATCGGTGGCGACGTTTCGCGCGGTTCGGACAGTACCAGAGCTCCGGCCGGCGTGCGTGGCAGTTAAGCCGTAGAGGAGAACCTTCCCCGGGCACGGGCGGTGCCAAGCGGCCCCTAAGTTTAACCGAATGGAAGCTCCGGAGGAGGAGGGCATGCTCGCGTCACAGTAAGCCGAAGAGGAGCACCTTCCCCGGGCACGGGCGGTTCCAAGCGGCCCCTAAGTTTAACCGAATGGAAGCTCCGGAGGAGGAGGGCATGCTCGCGTCACAGTAAGCCGAAGAGGAGCACCTTCCCCGGGCACGGGCGGTGCCAAGCGGCCCCTAAGTTTAACCGAATGGAAGCTCCGGGGGAGGAGGGCGGGTGTGTGTCACAGTTAAGCCGAATTGGAGCACCTCTTCCGCCCGGGCACGAGCGGAGCGCGAAGCTGTCAGTTATGAATGTATAAAAGAATAAATAAATAAATGAATAAAGAATGCCACCTTTCATTTCACAGGGCACACCGGACGGCGTACCAGCAGGTAAAAGTCGGAGTAATTAAATAAATACAAAAAGAATGGCTGGGGAATAAAAAAATAATACGTTTTAATAATAATTTGGTTTTTTTGTTATAACATGAATTTCACTCTCTCTCTCTCTCTGTATATATATATATATATATCTATATATATATATCTATATATATATATATTTATTATATATATTGTATTTTTTTTTAAGCATTTTTGAAGGTGCGCCGCTACTTCGCGGATTTTCAGTTTCCGCGGGTGGTCTCGGTCCCCATTAACCGCGACAACCGAGGGTTCACTGTACTCCATAAAATTTACAAAAAGCGAGGTGAAACACTCAACCAGGGCTGCTTTTTTGAACATTTCTCGAGGGCCATGGCGAGCCATTTCAAAAAAGCTGCACAACTAACGTATAAAATATTGATAAATTTGCTCTGCCTGATGTGTGTGTAAAGTTTCACGAGTTGTCGTTCATATTTAGAACCTCATAATCAGCGTTGTTTTATTGCCGAACAGTGCAATGCCACTCCCACAACTTTTCACGAAAAAGGATGAATTTCGTATTGTGACATCCTCATGGCCGAAACAGTCATCCGAGCATATATGAGGGCGACCTTGTTGAGTTGCACGGAGAAAAACATCCAAGAAAATAACTTGTATTAGCTTTTACCAGTTGGTGGCGCTACTACTACGATGAAAAATAAGTTGGTAGATGTCTTCAGGGCTGAAGTATCCTCAAATGTGTACAACTTCGAGAAGATAGGATCATCTGAGTCATGTTGCCGGAGCTTTTGTTGCCACAAAGTACAATCGGACTTTTCAGCACCGTAATAGCCACGCCTTTTGCCAAAACGTCACAAAATTCGGCAGAGAGTAAGATCATTGTCTTGAGTCTTTTCTGACTAATTTTCAGTCGGATTCGTCAAAAGGTCACCGTGCAGTACGTGAAAATTAAAATAAAAACACATTTTTGATTCCACTTGGCGGCGCTGTGTGTATAACAAAATAATAACATTAAGATGTCTTCAGGTCGGGACGTTTTATTTACAGGTGAAGGTTTGGATTTTTAGGAGCATGTGCAGGGGCGTTATTAAGCATTCATTTATTTGTATTAGGTTCATTTTGTCTTCTTATTATTGATATTTGACTGATTCATTAAAAGCAGACAATTATGTTTTAGGTTAATTTTTTACCTGACATGTTTCGGCGAGTCTTTCGCCTTCTTCAGAGTGTCGCATGATGGTGTCTTGAGACCCGTCTTTATCAGCTGATGTTCCATGTGGGTGTGACTTACCTGTCAAAAAAATGAAAAATCAGAGCAGTAAAAGAACAAGCACTGTCAGGACTCGCCGGTCGGCGAGGAGGAGGTGGACCCAAAAGGCGAGGAGGCAGAGAGGTCAGGAACGTGAAGGGAATTTATTAACTGAAACAACCAGGGCAAACAATGTGGCAGGGTGAAAAATAACAAAAGACAAACTTAACGTGACCAGACTGGGAGGCAGGGCGAGGAACAACACTGAAAGACGGGAACGAAGAGGGGAACCAGAGCATGAACATGAATAAGGAGCAGAACGTGAACAAAGGTGGTCGTGGCTGTCCGTGATTTTCGGCAATGACCCGACACTGGGTTGAGAGCATGGAAGGCTTAAGTAGTCCGGTAATCAGGGGAGCAGATGGGGAGCAGGTGTGTGATCGTTGATGAGGAGCAGGTGCGTGGCTGGTGAGGGCGAGGTGCTGAGGGGAAACGCCCCTGCTCAGCTGATCAAAACAGACAGGAAAAGGCACATGGCAGGAAGGAGGGGAGAAAATAACAACAAAAACAATAACAAAAACCGCATGCATATGAAAACAATAACAAAAGGCTGTCATGCCTGACGCGGATCATGACAGTACCCCCCCCTCAAGGGACGGATTCCAGACGTCCCAAAAAAAAGGAAAAGAAAAGAAAAGGAAAACCATGTCCAAGAACGAGGGTGGGCGGAAGGGGTCGGGAGGTGGGTCAACGACCCGTGATCGAGACCGGTCTGGCGGATTCCCGGGAGGCCAGACCAGCGAGTCTTTTCGTGACCCTTCAGGGGGCCGTGAGGGTGGCCAGGCCAGTGCGTCCCATTGGGGCCATTCAGGCGGACGTCCGGAACGACCCGAACGCCACATGAAGTCCGCTGATGGAGCTGGGGCGAGGAGCGGCGGCAGGCCATGGAACGTCGCCGAGTCAGGAACGTGGCGCGGCGGCTGGTCGTTGAACCCTGCCGAGACAGGAACGTGGAGCTGCGGCAGATTGTCGAGCCCCGCCGAGACAGGAACGTGGAGCGGCGGCTGGTCGTCGAGCCCCGCCGAGACAGGAACGCGGAGCGGCGGCTGGTCGTCGAGCCCCGCCGAGACAGGAACGCGGAGCGGCGGCTGGTCGTCGAACCCCGCCGAGTCAGGAACGCGGAGCGGCGGCTGGTTGTCGAGCCCCGCCGAGTCAGGAACGTGGAGCGGCGGCTGGTCGTCGAGCCCCGCCGAGACAGGAACGCGGAGCGGCGGCTGGTCGTCGAGCCCCGCCGAGTCAGGAACGTGGAGCGGCGGCTGGTCGTCGAACCCCGCCGAGTCAGGAACGTGGAGCGGCGGCTGGTCGTCGAGCGTCGTCGAGACAGGAACGTGGAGCGGCGGCTGGTCGTCGAGCGTCGTCGAGACAGGAACGTGGAGCGGCGGCTGGTCGTCGAGCCCCGCCGAGGCGGGAGCGTGGAGCGGCGGCTGGTCGTCGAGCGTCGCCGAGACCGGAACGTGGAGCGACGGCTGGTCGTCGAACCCCGCCGCGTCAGGAACGTGGAGCGGCGGCTGGTCGTCGAACACCGCCGAGACCGGAACGTGGGGCGGCGGCCCATCGTTGAACCCCGCCGACACAGGAACGCGGAGCGACGGCTGGTCGTCGATCCCTGCCGAGACAAGAACATGGAGCGGCGGTGGGTCGTCGTCCACCGCCGAGGCAGGAACCAAGAGCGGCCGCGGGCCGTCGAGCGCCGCCGGGGCCAAGGCGAGCAGTGGCGACGGGTCGTCGGATGCTGCCGCGGCCAGAGCGGGGCGCGGTGGTGGGTCCTCGTGCGTCGCCGAGACTGAGGCGTGACGCGGCGGCGGACCGTCGTCCATCGCGGGCACCGGAACCGGGAGCGGCGGCTGGTCGTCGACCCCTGCCGAGACAAGAATGTGGAGCGGCGGTGGGTCGCCGTCCACCGCCGAGGCAGAAACCAGGAGCGGCCGTGGGTCGTCGAGCGCTGCCGGAGCCAAGGCGAGCAGTGGCGACGGGTCGTCGGATGCTGCCGAGGCCAGAGCGGGGTGCGATGGTGGGTCGTCGTGCGTCGCCGAGGCTGAGGCGTGACTCGGCGGCGGACCGTCGTCCATCGCAGGCACCGGGACCGGGAGCGGCGGCGCTTCATCAGGCGCCGCTGGGACCGATACGGCAGGCGACTGCTCGTCGTCCACCACGGGTGCAGGGACCGGGAGTGACGGCTGCGGGCCGTGTTCTGCCAAAACGTGAGCTTGGAGCGGAGGCAAGGCGTGCCCCACCGGAACATGGGCTTGGGACGGACGCACAACGTGCTCCGCCGGAACGTGAGCTTGGGACGGACGCGCAGCGTGCTCCTCCTGAACGTGAACCTGGGTCGGAAGCAGGGTGTGCTTCCCCTGAACGTGGACTTGGGACGGACGCACAACGTGCTCCGCCTGAACGTGAGCTTGGGACGGACGCACAGCGTGCTCCGCCTGAACGTGAGCTTGGGACGGACGCACAGCGTGCTCCGCCTGAACGTGAACTAGGGACGGACGCCGGACGGGCTCCGCGTGAACGTGAACTTGGGTCGGGGGCAGGATGTGCTCCGCCTGAACGTGAACTTGGTTCGGGCGCACAGCGTGCTCCGCTGGATCGGGAGCTGGGATCGCCATTGGGGCCCCGGGACGGGGCTCGGCCGCTGACGGGGAGCCGGGACACGGCTCAGCAGCTGGCGGGGAGCCGGGACTGGGCTCAGCAGCTGGCGGGGAGCCGGGACTGGGCTCAGCAGCTGGCGGGGAGCCGGGACTGGGCTCAGCAGCTGGCGGGGAGCCGGGACTGGGCTCAGCAGCTGGCGGGGAGCCGGGACTGGGCTCAGCAGCTGGCGGGGAGCCGGGACTGGGCTCAGCAGCTGGCGGGGAGCCGGGACTGGGCTCAGCAGCTGGCGGGGAGCCGGGACAGGGCTCAGCAGCTGGCGGGGAGCCGGGACAGGGCTCAGCAGCTGGCGGGGAGCCGGGACAGGGCTCAGCAGCTGGCGGGGAGCCGGGACAGGGCTCAGCAGCTGGCGGGGAGCCGGGACAGGGCTCAGCAGCTGGCGGGGAGCCGGAACGGGGCTCGGCCGCCTTCGAGGAGTCGGCACGGGACTCTGGAGGCTGCGGGGTCCGTGCAGCGGGAGCTGCATTGGTCACTGCTGCAGGCGTGGAGGCGACAGCGGGCCGGGTGCAGCAGTCGATCCGGGCACAGCCGAACCGGGGGCCCTGATCCCTGTCAGCCTGCCGCCATAGGGAATCAGGAAAACGGGAGACCTGAGGGACCGTGACTGCGGGGGCTGGTGAACGCGAGCTAGGAGAAGCCAGGGGAGCGTGATCCGGTGCTGAAACTGATGGTGAACGATGTGCGCGACGTGACCGTGACTTCCGGGATTTGGGACGTGAAGCGCGCGAGGGGGAGTGGGAGGTGGTCGCGAAAAACTCAAATGGCTCGGGGGGAGGAGGGTGACGGCTCAAAAATAACTCCGCGTTGCGCTGAGCGACTAAGAGAGTGGCAATATATTCAAAATCATAGTCGTGATCTGGATCGGAAAAAATGTGAGGGGCAAGGTGCTCAAAATCAAACTCGTGACCGGACTTACTCGAACCGTGAGGGGGTGAAAGGGCTTGGTGCTCAAAATCGTCCTCGTAATCCGAATCTATGATCAGGTGAGGGGGTATGACAGGCTGGTAATCGGTGCTGTAATCGGGGGGCAAAAGGGGAGAAACAGACGTCGAGCGGAAAATGGAACCTACTTGAAGGACACGGGGTTGGTCGGCAGGCTGAGGGGGGTTGTCCGTCCGGCGGCGTCCATGACGCCGCCGTGAGCCTCTCGCTGGGTCCTTCTTTGGTCGGGTCATTCTGTCAGGACTCGCCGGTCGGCGAGGAGGAGGTGGACCCAAAAGGCGAGGAGGCAGAGAGGTCAGAAACGTGAAGGGAATTTATTAACTGAAACAACCAGGGCAAACAATGTGGCAGGGTGAAAAATAACAAAAGACAAACTTAACGTGACCAGACTGGGAGGCAGGGCGAGGAACAACACTGAAAGACGGGAACGAAGAGGGGAACCAGAGCATGAACATGAACAAGGAGCAGAACGTGAACAAAGGTGGTCGTGGCTGTCCGTGATTTTCGGCAATGACCCGACAATGGGTTGAGAGCATGGAAGGCTTAAGTAGTCCGGTAATCAGGGGAGCAGATGGGGAGCAGGTGTGTGATCGTTGATGAGGAGCAGGTGCGTGGCTGGTGAGGGCGAGGTGCTGAGGGGAAACGCCCCTGCTCAGCTGATCAAAACAGACAGGAAAAGGCACATGGCAGGAAGGAGGGGAGAAAATAACAACAAAAACAATAACAAAAACCGCATGCATATGAAAACAATAACAAAAGGCTGTCATGCCCGACGCGGATCATGACAAGCACAACATGAACATTACAAATCAGCAATCACTGACCACTGCAAAAGGGAAAACCACATCATGGACCGGGAGAAGGGCAGGGTCATCCGCACCGAAGAGAACAAACAACAGCGCTGGATCAGAGAGGCCATTGAGATCTGCAAGCGAGGCATAAAAACCATGAACAGAGACAAGGGAGCCTTCATCCTCTCTACCACCTGGAGCAGCATCTTGGCGGAGTGAACGGACAGCGGGGGGCGTGACTTGCCTTCATTCTTGTGACAGGTAAGTCACGCCCTCATGGAACATCAGCTGATAAAGACGGGTCACAAGACACCATCATGTGACACTCTGAAGAAGGCGAAAGACTTTCGTATTGTGACATCCTCAAGGCCTAAACACTCATCCGAGCAAATATAAGGTAGATTTTGTTAACCTGCCCGGAGAAAAAAATCAACGAAAATAATTTGTATTTGTTTTAACCAGTTGGTGGCGCTACCACTGCGATCAAAAATAAGTTGGCAGCCGTCTTCAGGGCCTGAATATCCTCAAATGTGAAAAATTTCGAGAAGATGGATCATCTGAATCATTTTGCAGGAACTTTTGTTGCCACGGAGAATAATCAGACTCTGCGGCACCGTAATAGCCACGCCCTTCGAAGGAAAGTCACAAAAATAGGGATAGAGTAAGATCAATGTCTTGAGTCTTTTCTAGCCAATTTTCAATCGGATTCGTTAAAAGGGCACCGTGCAGTACGTCAAAATGTAAAAAATGATATTGATTGGCGCAAGGTGTATAACAGAATATAAACATATAGATGTCTTCAGGTACCGACTCTTTATGTACATGTGAAGTTTTGGATTTTTAGCAGCATGTGCAGGAGAGTTATTAAGCATTTTGTCCATTGCGGCGAAGGAAATCTTAAGTGAAAACTTTGAAGCCCCGCCCCCGTCATATAGTATTTCGGAAACAAAAGATTTTAGCCCCAATTTTAGCCCCAGTGTTTGTCCCAGGTCTTAAGATGCTACAGACAGAATTTTAAGGCAATCAGATGAAGCCTTTAGGATCAGGGTGCAAAAGAATGACCCCTGTAAACATGCAAAAAAGGGCAAAAGTCGGACTTTCAAAAATTCATAACTCACTTCCTGTTCATATTAGACGTTTAAAATATCAAATTTCTCGCCATGCCCGATGAGACTGCCAAGTTTGGTGAGTTTTTGTGCATGTTTCGGGGGTCAAAAATGCAATCGAACAATCGGAAAAATAATAATAATAATAATTTCTACAAAAACAACAGGGATTTCGCAGCGGTCGCTGCTCGGGCCCTAATAATAATTTCTACATAAACAATAGGGACCTCTCAGCGGTCGCTGCTCGGGCCCCAATAATAATTTCTACACAAAGTCCATTGTGGTGACCCGCCCCCTTTTAAGTAAATTCAAAATGGCCGACTTCCTGTAAAACCTAGCTCATTGCTCCAAGAGACTTTTTTGTAGGTCTTGGTCTTATACATAGAGTGAACCCTCGCTACTTGGCGGTTCACCTTTCGCGGGTTCAGTGCTTCGCGGGTCTAAAAAATATTCGGGGGCATTGTAGTTTCGCCGAGCGGTACGACGGGGCGCTGGAGCGGTTAGACGGCCGGTGTGCGCCGAAGAAGAGCGTGGGCGAAGAGGAGAGTGGACGAAGAAGAGCACGTTCCCCCGGACACGATCGGTGGCGACGTTTCGCGCGGTTCGGACAGTACCAGAGCTCCGGCCGGCGTGCGTGGCAGTTAAGCCGTAGAGGAGAACCTTCCCCGGGCACGGGCGGTGCCAAGCGGCCCCTAAGTTTAACCGAATGGAAGCTCCGGAGGAGGAGGGCATGCTCGCGTCACAGTAAGCCGAAGAGGAGCACCTTCCCCGGGCACGGGCGGTTCCAAGCGGCCCCTAAGTTTAACCGAATGGAAGCTCCGGAGGAGGAGGGCATGCTCGCGTCACAGTAAGCCGAAGAGGAGCACCTTCCCCGGGCACGGGCGGTGCCAAGCGGCCCCTAAGTTTAACCGAATGGAAGCTCCGGGGGAGGAGGGCGGGTGTGTGTCACAGTTAAGCCGAATTGGAGCACCTCTTCCGCCCGGGCACGAGCGGAGCGCGAAGCTGTCAGTTATGAATGTATAAAAGAATAAATAAATAAATGAATAAAGAATGCCACCTTTCATTTCACAGGGCACACCGGACGGCGTACCAGCAGGTAAAAGTCGGAGTAATTAAATAAATACAAAAAGAATGGCTGGGGAATAAAAAAATAATACGTTTTAATAATAATTTGGTTTTTTTGTTATAACATGAATTTCACTCTCTCTCTCTCTCTCTCCCCGTATATATATATATATATATATATATATATATATATATATATATATATATATATATATATATATATTATTATATATATTGTATTTTCTTTTAAGCATTTTTGAAGGTGCGCCGCTACTTCGCGGATTTTCAGTTTCCGCGGGTGGTCTCGGTCCCCATTAACCGCGATAACCGAAGGTTCACTGTACTCCATAAAATTTACAAAAAGCGAGGTGAAACACTCAACCAGGGCTGCTTTTTTGAACATTTCTCGAGGGCCATGGCGAGCCATTTCAAAAAAGCTGCACAACTAACGTATAAAATATTGATAAATTTGCTCTGCCTGATGTGTGTGTCAAGTTTCACGAGTTGTCGTTCATATTTAGAACCTCATAATCAGCGTTGTTTTATTGCCAAACAGTGCAATGCCACTCCCACAACTTTTCACGAAAAAGGATGAATTTCGTATTGTGACATCCTCATGGCCGAAACAGTCCTCCGAGCATATATGAGGGCGACCTTGTTGAGTTGCACGGAGAAAAACATCCAAGAAAATAACTTTTATTAGCTTTTACCAGTTGGTGGCGCTACTACTACGATGAAAAATAAGTTGGTAGATGTCTTCAGGGCTGAAGTATCCTCAAATGTGTACAACTTCGAGAAGATAGGATCATCTGAGTCATGTTGCCGGAGCTTTTGTTGCCACAAAGTACAATCGGACTTTTCAGCACCGTAATAGCCACGCCTTTTGCCAAAACGTCACAAAACTCGGCAGAGAGTAAGATCATTGTCTTGAGTCTTTTCTGACTAATTTTCAGTCGGATTCGTCAAAAGGGCACGGTGCAGTACGTGAAAATTAAAATAAAAACAAATTTTTGATTCCACTTGGCGGCGCTGTGTGTATAACAAAATAATAACATTAAGATGTCTTCAGGTCGGGACATTTTATTTACAGGTGAAGGTTTGGATTTTTAGGAGCATGTGCAGGGGAGTTATTAAGCATTCATTTATTTGTATTAGGTTCATTTTGTCTTCTTATTATTGATATTTGACAGATTCATTAAAAGCAGACAATTATGTTTTCGGTAAATTTTTTACCTGACATGTTTCGGCGAGTCTTTCGCCTTCTTCAGAGTGTCGCATGATGGTGTCTTGAGACCCGTCTTTATCAGCTGATGTTCCATGAGGGTGTGACTTACCTGTCAAAAAAATGAAAAATCAGAGCAGTAAAAGAACAAGCACAACATGAACATTACAAATCAGCAATCACTGACCACTGCAAAAGGGAAAACCACATCATGGACCGGGAGAAGGGCAGGGTCATCCGCACAGAAGAGAACAAACAACAGCGCTGGATCAGAGAGGCCATTGAGATCTGCAAGCAAGGCATAAAAACCATGAACAGAGACAAGGGAGCCTTCATCCTCTCTACCACCTGGACCAGCATCTTGGCGGAGTTAACGGACAGCGGGGGGCGTGACTTGCCTTCATTCTTGTGACAGGTAAGTCACGCCCTCATGGAACATCAGCTGATAAAGACGGGCCACAAGACACCATCATGTGACACTCTGAAGAAGGCGAAAGACTTTCGTATTGTGACATCCTCAAGGCCTAAACACTCATCCGAGCAAATATAAGGTAGATTTTGTTAACCTGCCCGGAGAAAAACATCAACGAAAATAATTTGTATTTGTTTTAACCAGTTGGTGGCGCTACCACTGCGATCAAAAATAAGTTGGCAGCCGTCTTCAGGGCCTGAATATCCTCAAATGTGAAAAATTTCGAGAAGATGGATCATCTGAATCATTTTGCAGGAACTTTTGTTGCCACGGAGAATAATCAGACTCTGCGGCACCGTAATAGCCACGCCCTTCGAAGGAAAGTCACAAAAATAGGGATAGAGTAAGATCAATGTCTTGAGTCTTTTCTAGCCAATTTTCAATCGGATTCGTTAAAAGGGCACCGTGCAGTACGTCAAAATGTAAAAAATGATATTTATTGGCGCAAGGTGTATAACTGAATATAAACATATAGATGTCTTCAGGTACCGACTCTTTATGTACATGTGAAGTTTTGGATTTTTAGCAGCATGTGCAAGAGAGTTATTAAGCATTTTGTCCATTGCGGCGAAGGAAATCTTAAGTGAAAACTTCGAAGCCCCGCCCCCGTCATATTGTATTTCGGAAACAAAAAGTTTTAGCCCCAGTGTTTGTCCCAGGTCTTAAGATGCTACAGACAGAATTTTAAGGCAATCAGATGAAGCCTTTAGGATCAGGGTGCAAAAGAATGACCCCTGTAAACATGCAAAAAAGGGCAAAAGTCGGACTTTCAAAAATTCATAACTCACTTCCTGTTCATATTAGACGTTAAAATATCAAATTTTTCGCCATGCCCGATGAGACTGCCAAGTTTGGTGAATTTTTGTGCATGTTTCGGGGGTCAAAAATGCAATCGAACAATCGGAAAAATAATAATAATAATAATTTCTACAAAAACAATAGGGACTTCGCAGCGGTCGCTGCTCAGGCCCTAATAATAATAATAATAATAATAATAATAAAAGTAATAATATTTTCTACAAAAACAATAGGGACCTCGCAGCCGTCGCAGCTTGGGCCCTAATAACAATTTCTAGAAAAACAATAGGGACCTCGCAGCGGTCACTGCTCGGGCCCTAATAATAATAATAATAATAATTTCCACAAAAACAATGGGGACCTCGTAGCGGTCGCTGCTCGGGCCCTAATAATAATTTCTACATAAACAATAGGGACCTCGCCGCGGTCGCTGCTCGGGCCCCAATAATAATTTCTACACAAAGTCCATTGTGGTGACCCGCCCCCTTTTAAGTAAATTCAAAATGGCCGACTTCCTGTAAAACCTAGCTTATTGCTCCAAGAGACTTTTTTGTAGGTCTTGGTCTTATACATACAGTGAACCCTCGCTACTTCGCGGTTCACCTTTCGCGGGTTCAGTGCTTCGCGGGTATAAAAAATATTCGGGGGCATTGTAGTTTCGCCGAGCGGCACGACGGGGCGCTGGAGCGGTTAGACGGCCGGCGTGCGCCGAAGAAGAGCGTGGGCGAAGAGGAGAGTGGACGAAGAAGAGCACGTTCCCCCGGACACGATCGGTGACGACGTTTCGCGCGGTTCGGACCGTACCAGAGCTCCGGCCGGCGTGCGTGGCAGTTAAGCCGTAGAGGAGCACCTTCCCCGGGCACGGGCGGTGCCAAGCGGCCCCTAAGTTTAACCGAATGGAAGCTCCGGAGGAGGAGGGCATGCTCGCGTCACAGTAAGCCGAAGAGGAGCACCTTCCCCGGGCACGGGCGGTTCCAAGCGGCCCCTAAGTTTAACCGAATGGAATCTCCGGAGGAGGAGGGCATGCTCGCGACACAGTAAGCCGAAGAGGAGCACCTTCCCCGGGCACGGGCGGTGCCAAGCGGCCCCTAAGTTTAACCGAACGGAAGCTCCGGGGGAGGAGGGTGGGCGTGTGTCACAGTTAAGCCGAATTGGAGCACCTCTTCCGCCCGGGCACGAGCGGAGCGCGAAGCTGTCAGTTATGAATGAATAAATGAATAAATAAATAAAGAATGCCACCTTTCATTTCACAGGGCACACCGGACGGCGTACCAGCAGGTAAAAGTCGGAGTAATTAAATAAATACAAAAAGAATGGCTGGGGAATAAAAAAATAATACGTTTTAATAATAATTTGTTTTTTTTGTTATAACATGAATTTCACTCTCTCTCTCCCCGTATATATATATATATATATATACATATATATATATATATATATATATATATTTATTATATATATTGTATTTTCTTTTAAGCATTTTTGAAGGTGCGCCGCTACTTCGCGGATTTTCAGTTTTCGCGGGTGGTCTCTGTCCCCATTAACCGCCATAACCGAGGGTTCACTGTACTCCATAAAATTTACAAAAAGCGAGGTGAAACACTCAACCAGGGCTGCTTTTTTGAACATTTCTCGAGGGCCATGGCGAGCCATTTCAAAAAAGCTGCACAACTAACGTATAAAATATTGATAAATTTGCTCTGCCTGATGTGTGTGTAAAGTTTCACGAGTTGTCGTTCATATGTAGAACCTCATAATCAGCGTTGTTTTATTGCCGAACAGTGCAATGCCACTCCCACAACTTTACACGAAAAAGGACGAATTTCGTATTGTGACATCCTCATGGCCGAAACAGTCATCCGAGCATATATGAGGGCGACCTTGTTGAGTTGCACGGAGAAAAACATCCAAGAAAATAACTTGTATTAGCTTTTACCAGTTGGTGGCGCTACTACTACGATGAAAAATAAGTTGGTAGATGTCTTCAGGGCTGAAGTATCCTCAAATGTGTACAACTTCGAGAAGATAGGATCATCTGAGTCATGTTGCCGGAGCTTTTGTTGCCACAGAGTACAATCTGACTTTTCAGCACCGTAATAGCCATGCCTTTTGCCAAAACATCACAAAATTCGGCAGAGAGAAAGATCATTGTCTTGAGTCTTTTCTGACTAATTTTCAGTCGGATTTGTCAAAAGGGCACCGTGCAGGATGTGAAAATTAAAATAAAAACACATTTTTGATTCCACTTGGCGGCGCTGTGTGTATAACAAAATAATAACATTAAGATGTCTTCAGGTCGGGACGTTTTATTTAGAGGTGAAGGTTTGGATTTTCAGGAGCATGTGCAGGGGAGTTATTAAGCATTCATTTATTTGTATTAGGTTCATTTTGTCTTCTTATTATTGATATTTGACTGATTCATTAAAAGCAGACAATTATGTTTTAGGTTAATTTTTTACCTGACATGTTTCGGCGAGTCTTTCGCCTTCTTCAGAGTGTCGCATGATGGTGTCTTGAGACCCGTCTTTATCAGCTGATGTTCCATGAGGGTGTGACTTACCTGTCAAAAAAATGAAAAATCAGAGCAGTAAAAGAACAAGCACAACATGAACATTACAAATCAGCAATCACTGACCACTGCAAAAGGGAAAACCACATCATGGACCGGGAGAAGGGCAGGGTCATCCGCACCGAAGAGAACAAACAACAGCGCTGGATCAGAGAGGCCATTGAGATCTGCAAGCGAGGCATAAAAACCATGAACAGAGACAAGGGAGCCTTCATCCTCTCTACCACCTAGAGCTCATCTTGGCGGAGTGAACGGACAGCGGGGGTGTGACTTGCCTTCATTCTTGTGACAGGTAAGTCACGCCCTCATGGAACATCAGCTGATAAAGACGGGTCACAAGACACCATCATGTGACACTCTGAAGAAGGCGAAAGACTTTCGTATTGTGACATCCTCAAGGCCTAAACACTCATCCGAGCAAATATAAGGTAGATTTTGTGAACCTGCCCGGAGAAAAACATCAACGAAAATAATTTGTATTTGTTTTAACCAGTTGGTGGCGCTACCACTGCGATCAAAAATAAGTTGGCAGCCGTCTTCAGGGCCTGAATATCCTCAAATGTGAAAAATTTCGAGAAGATGGATCATCTGAATCATTTTGCAGGAACTTTTGTTGCCACGGAGAATAATCAGACTCTGCGGCACCGCAATAGCCACGCCCTTCGAAGGAAAGTCACAAAAATAGGGATAGAGTAAGATCAATGTCTTGAGTCTTTTCTAGCCAATTTTCAATCGGATTCGTTAAAAGGGCACCGTGCAGTACGTCAAAATGTAAAAAATGTTATTGATTGGCGCAAGGTGTATAACAGAATATAAACATATAGATGTCTTCAGGTACCGACTCTTTATGTACATGTGAAGTTTTGGATTTTTAGCAGCATGTGCAGGAGAGTTATTAAGCATTTTGTCCATTGCGGCGAAGGAAATCTTAAGTGAAAACTTTGAAGCCCCGCCCCCGTCATATAGTATTTCGGAAACAAAAGATTTTAGCCCCAGTGTTTGTCCCAGGTCTTAAGATGCTACAGACAGAATTTTAAGGCAATCAGATGAAGCCTTTAGGATCAGGGTGCAAAAGAATGACCCCTGTAAACATGCAAAAAAGGGCAAAAGTCGGACTTTCAAAAATTCATAACTCACTTCCTGTTCATATTAGACGTTAAAATATCAAATTTCTCGCCATGCCCGATGAGACTGCCAAGTTTGGTGAGTTTTTGTGCATGTTTCGGGGTCAAAAATGCGATCGTACAATCGGAAAAATAATAATAATAATAATTTCTACAAAAACAACAGGGACTTCGCAGCGGTCGCTGCTCAGGCCCTAATAATAATAATAATAATAATAATAAAAGTAATGATATTTTCTACAAAAACAATAGGGACCTCGCAGCCGTCGCAGCTCGGGCCCTAATAACAATTTCTAGAAAAACAATAGGGACCTCGCAGCGGTCACTGCTCGGGCCCTAATAATAATTTCTACATAAACAATAGGGACCTCGCCGCGGTCGCTGCTCGGGCCCCAATAATAATTTCTACACAAAGTCCATTGTGGTGACCCGCCCCTTTTAAGTAAATTCAAAATGGCCGACTTCCTGTAAAACCTAGCTCATTGCTCCAAGAGACTTTTTTGTAGGTCTTGGTCTTATACATACAGTGAACCCTCGCTACTTCGCGGTTCACCTTTCGCGGGTTCAGTGCTTCGCGGGTATAAAAAATATTCGGGGGCATTGTAGTTTCGCCGAGCGGCACGACGGGCGCTGGAGCGGTTAGACGGCCGGCGTGCGCCGAAGAAGAGCGTGGGCGAAGAGGAGAGTGGACGAAGAAGAGCACGTTCCCCCGGACACGATCGGTGGCGACGTTTCGCGCGGTTCGGACCGTACCAAGGCTCCGGCCGGCGTGCGTGGCAGTTAAGCCGTAGAGGAGCACCGTCCCCGGGCACGGGCGGTGCCAAGCGGCCCCTAAGTTTAACCGAATGGAAGCTCCGGAGGAGGAGGGCATGCTCGCGTCACAGTAAGCCGAAGAGGAGCACCTTCCCCAGGCACGGGCGGTTCCAAGCGGCCCCTAAGTTTAACCAAATGGAAGCTCCGGAGGAGGAGGGCATGCTCGCGTCACAGTAAGCCGAAGAGGAGCACCTTTGCCGGGCACGGGCGGTTCCAAGCGGCCCCTAAGTTTAACCGAATGGAAGCTCCGGAGGAGGCGGGCATGCTCGCGTCACAGTAAGCCGAAGAGGAGCACCTTCCCCGGGCACGGGCGGTGCCAAGCGGCCCCTAAGTTTAACCGAATGGAAGCTCCGGGGGAGGAGGGCGGGCGTGTGTCACAGTTAAGCCGAATTGGAACACCTCTTCCGCCCGGACACGAACGGAGCGCGAAGCTGTCAGTTATGAATGAATAAATGAATAAATAAATAAATAATTAAAGAATGCCACCTTTCATTTCACAGGGAACACCGGACGGCGTACCAGCTGGTAAAAGTCGGAGTAATTAAATAAATACAAAAAGAATGGCTGGGGAATAAAAAAATAATACGTTTTAATAATAATTTGGTTTTTTTGTTATAACATGAATTTCACTCTCTCTCTCTCTCTCTCCCCGTATATATATATATATATATATATATATATATATATATATATATATATATATATATATATATATATTTATTTATTATATATATTGTATTTTCTTTTAAGCATTTTTGAAGGTGCGCCGCTACTTCGCGGATTTTCAGTTTCCGCGGGTGGTCTCGGTCCCCATTAACCGCGATAACCGAGGGTTCACTGTACTCCATAAAATTTACAAAAAGCGAGGTGAAACACTCAACCAGGGCTGCTTTTTTGAACATTTCTCGAGGGCCATGGCGAGCCATTTCAAAAAAGCTGCACAACTAACGTATAAAATATTGATAAATTTGCTCTGCCTGATGTGTGTGTCAAGTTTCACGAGTTGTCGTTCATATTTAGAACCTCGTAATCAGCGTTGTTTTATTGCCAAACAGTGCAATGCCACTCCCACAACTTTTCACGAAAAAGGATGAATTTCGTATTGTGACATCCTCATGGCCGAAACAGTCCTCCGAGCATATATGAGGGCGACCTTGTTGAGTTGCACGGAGAAAAACATCCAAGAAAATAACTTGTATTAGCTTTTACCAGTTGGTGGCGCTACTACTACGATGAAAAATAAGTTGGTAGATGTCTTCAGGGCTGAAGTATCCTCAAATGTGTACAACTTCGAGAAGATAGGATCATCTGAGTCATGTTGCCGGAGCTTTTGTTGCCACAGAGTACAATCGGACTTTTCAGCACCGTAATAGCCACGCCTTTTGCCAAAACGTCACAAAATTCGGCAGAGAGTAAGATCATTGTCTTGAGTCTTTTCTGACTAATTTTCAGTCGGATTCGTCAAAAGGGCACCGTGCAGTATGTGAAAATTAAAATAAAAACAAATTTTTGATTCCACTTGGCGGCGCTGTGTGTATAACAAAATAATAACATTAAGATGTCTTCAGGTCGGGACATTTTATTTACAGGTGAAGGTTTGGATTATTAGGAGCATGTGCAGGGGAGTTATTAAGCATTCATTTATTTGTATGAGGTTCATTTTGTCTTCTTATTATTGATATTTGACAGATTCATTAAAAGCAGACAATTATGTTTTAGGTAAATGTTTTACCTGACATGTTTCGGCGAGTCTTTCGCCTTCTTCAGAGTGTCGCATGATGGTGTCTTGAGACCCGTCTTTATCAGCTTATGTTCCATGAGGGTGTGAATTACCTGTCAAAAAAATGAAAAATCATAGCAGTAAAAGAACAAGCACAACATGAATATTACAAATCAGCAATCACTGACCACTGCAGAAGGGAAAACCACATCATGGACCGGGAGAAGGGCAGGGTCATCCGCACCGAAGAGAACAAACAACAGCGCTGGATCAGAGAGGCCATTGAGATCTGCAAGCGAGGCATAAAAACCATGAACAGAGACAAGGGAGCCTTCATCCTCTCTACCACCTGGAGCAGCATCTTGGCGGAGTGAACGGACAGCGGGGGGTGTGACTTGCCTTCATTCTTGTGACAGGTAAGTCACGCCCTCATGGAACATCAGCTGATAAAGACGGGTCACAAGACACCATCATGTGACACTCTGAAGAAGGCGAAAGACTTTCGTATTGTGACATCCTCAAGGCCTAAACACTAATCCGAGCAAATATAAGGTAGATTTTGTGAACCTGCCCGGAGAAAAACATCAACGAAAATAATTTGTATTTGTTTTACCAGTTGGTGGCGCTACCACTGCGATCAAAAATAAGTTGGCAGCCGTCTTCAGGGCCTGAATATCCTCAAATGTGAAAAATTTCGAGAAGATGGATCATCTGAATCATTTTGCAGGAACTTTTGTTGCCACGGAGAATAATCAGACTCTGCGGCACCGTAATAGCCACGCCCTTCGAAGGAAAGTCACAAAAATAGGGATAGAGTAAGATCAATGTCTTGAGTCTTTTCTAGCCAATTTTCAATCGGATTCGTTAAAAGGGCACCGTGCAGTACGTCAAAATGTAAAAAATGATATTGATTGGCGCAAGGTGTATAACTGAATATAAACATATAGATGTCTTCAGGTACCGACTCTTTATGTACATGTGAAGTTTTGGATTTTTAGCAGCATGTGCAAGAGAGTTATTAAGCATTTTGTCCATTGCGGCGAAGGAAATCTTAAGTGAAAACTTCGAAGCCCCGCCCCCGTCATATAGTATTTCGGAAACAAAAAATTTTAGTCCCAGTGTTTGTCCCAGGTCTTAAGATGCTACAGACAGAATTTTAAGGCAATCAGATGAAGCCTTTAGGATCAGGGTGCAAAAGAATGACCCCTGTAAACATGCAAAAAAGGGCAAAAGTCGGACTTTCAAAAATTCATAACTCACTTCCTGTTCATATTAGACGTTAAAATATCAAATTTTTCGCCATGCCCGATGAGACTGCCAAGTTTGGTGAATTTTTGTGCATGTTTCGGGGGACAAAAATGCAATCGAACAATCGGAAAAATAATAATAATAATAATTTCTACAAAAACAATAGGGACTTCGCAGCGGTCGCTGCTCAGGCCCTAATAATAATAATAATAATAATAATAATAAAAGTAATAATATTTTCTACAAAAACAGTAGGGACCTCGCAGCCGTCGCAGCTTGGGCCCTAATAACAATTTCTAGAAAAACAATAGGGACCTCGCAGCGGTCACTGCTCGGGCCCTAATAATAATAATAATAAAAATAATAATAATTTCCACAAAAACAATGGGGACCTCGTAGCGGTCGCTGCTCGGGCCCTAATAATAATTTCTACATAAACAATAGGGACCTCGCCGCGGTCGCTGCTCGGGCCCCAATAATAATTTCTACACAAAGTCCATTGTGGTGACCCGCCCCTTTTAAGTAAATTCAAAATGGCCGACTTCCTGTAAAACCTAGCTCATTGCTCCAAGAGACTTTTTTGTAGGTCTTGGTCTTATACATACGGTGAACCCTCGCTACTTCGCGGTTCACCTTTCGCGGGTTCAGTGCTTCGCGGGTATAAAAAATATTCGGGGGCATTGTAGTTTCGCCGAGCGGCACGACGGGCGCTGGAGCGGTTAGACGGCCGGCGTGCGCCGAAGAAGAGCGTGGGCGAAGAGGAGAGTGGACGAAGAAGAGCACGTTCCCCCGGACACGATCGGTGGCGACGTTTCGCGCGGTTCGGACCGTACCAGAGCTCCGGCCGGCGTGCGTGGCAGTTAAGCCGTAGAGGAGTACCTTCCCCGGGCACGGGCGGTGCCAAGCGGCCCCTAAGTTTAACCGAATGGAAGCTCCGGAGGAGGAGGGCATGCTCGCGTCACAGTAAGCCAAAGAGGAGCACCTTCCCCGGGCACGGGCGGTTCCAAGCGGCCCCTAAGTTTAACCGAATGGAAGCTCCGGAGGAGGCGGGCATGCTCGCGTCACAGTAAGCCAAAGAGGAGCACCTTCCCCGGGCACGGGCGGTGCCAAGCGGCCCCTAAGTTTAACCGAATGGAAGCTCCGGGGCAGGAGGGCGGGCGTGTGTCACAGTAAAGCCGAATTGGAACACCTCTTCCGCCCGGGCACGAACGGAGCGCGAAGCTGTCAGTTATGAATGAATAAATGAATAAATAAATAAATAAATAAAGAATGCCACCTTTCATTTCACAGGGCACACCGGACGGCGTACCAGCAGGTAAAAGTCGGAGTAATTAAATAAATACAAAAAGAATGGCTGGGGAATAAAAAAATAATACGTTTTAATAATAATTTGGTTTTTTTGTTATAACATGAATTTCACTCTCTCTCTCTGTCTATATATATATATATATATATATATATATATATATATATATATATATTTATTTATTATATATATTGTATTTTTTTTTAAGCATTTTTGAAGGTGCGCCGCTACTTCGCGGATTTTCAGTTTTCGCGGGTGGTCTCTGTCCCCATTAACCGCGATAACCGAGGGTTCACTGTACTCCATAAAATTTACAAAAAGCAAGGTGAAACACTCAACCAGGGCTGCTTTTTTTAACATTTCTCGAGGGCCATGGCGAGCCATTTCAAAAAAGCTGCACAACTAACGTATAAAATATTGATAAATTTGCTCTGCCTGATGTGTGTGTAAAGTTTCACGAGTTGTCGTTCATATTTAGAACCTCATAATCAGCGTTGTTTTATTGCCGAACAGTGCAATGCCACTCCCACAACTTTTCACGAAAAAGGATGAATTTCGTATTGTGACATCCTCATGGCCGAAACAGTCATCCGAGCATATATGAGGGCGACCTTGTTGAGTTGCACGGAGAAAAACATCCAAGAAAATAACTTGTATTAGCTTTTACCAGTTGGTGGCGCTACTACTACGATGAAAAATAAGTTGGTAGATGTCTTCAGGGCTGAAGTATCCTCAAATGTGTACAACTTCGAGAAGATAGGATCATCTGAGTCATGTTGCCGGAGCTTTTGTTGCCACAAAGTACAATCGGATTTTTCAGCACCGTAATAGCCACGCCTTTTGCCAAAACGTCACAAAATTCGGCAGAGAGTAAGATCATTGTCTTGAGTCTTTTCTGACTAATTTTCAGTCGGATTCGTCAAAAGGGCACCGTGCAGTACGTGAAAATTAAAATAAAAACACATTTTTGATTCCACTTGGCGGCGCTGTGTGTATAACAAAATAATAACATTAAGATGTCTTCAGGTCGGGACGTTTTATTTACAGGTGAAGGTTTGGATTTTTAGGAGCATGTGCAGGGGCGTTATTAAGCATTCATTTATTTGTATTAGGTTCATTTTGTCTTCTTATTATTGATATTTGACTGATTCATTAAAAGCAGACAATTATGTTTTAGGTTAATTTTTTACCTGACATGTTTCGGCGAGTCTTTCGCCTTCTTCAGAGTGTCGCATGATGGTGTCTTGAGACCCGTCTTTATCAGCTGATGTTCCATGAGGGTGTGACTTACCTGTCAAAAAAATGAAAAATCAGAGCAGTAAAAGAACAAGCACAACATGAACATTACAAATCAGCAATCACTAACCACTGCAAAAGGGAAAACCACATCATGGACCGGGAGAAGGGCAGGGTCATCCGCACCGAAGAGAACAAACAACAGCGCTGGATCAGAGAGGCCATTGAGATCTGCAAGCGAGGCATAAAAACCATGAACAGAGACAAGGGAGCCTTCATCCTCTCTACCACCTGGAGCAGCATCTTGGCGGAGTGAACGGACAGCGGGGGGCGTGACTTGCCTTCATTCTTGTGACAGGTAAGTCACGCCCTCATGGAACATCAGCTGATAAAGACGGGCCACAAGACACCATCATGTGACACTCTGAAGAAGGCGAAAGACTTTCGTATTGTGACATCCTCAAGTCCTAAACACTCATCCGAGCAAATATAAGGTAGATTTTGTTAACCTGCCCGGAGAAAAACATCAACGAAAATAATTTGTATTTGTTTTAACCAGTTGGTGGCGCTACCACTGCGATCAAAAATAAGTTGGCAGCCGTCTTCAGGGCCTGAATATCCTCAAATGTGAAAAAGTTCAAGAAGATGGATCATCTGAATCATTTTGCAGGAACTTTTGTTGCCACGGAGAATAATCAGACTCTGCGGCACCGTAATAGCCACGCCCTTCGAAGGAAAGTCACAAAAATAGGGATAGAGTAAGATCAATGTCTTGAGTCTTTTCTAGCCAATTTTCAATCGGATTCGTTAAAAGGGCACCGTGCAGTACGTCAAAATGTAAAAAATGATATTGATTGGCGCAAGGTGTATAACTGAATATAAACATATAGATGTTTTCAGGTACCGACTCTTTATGTACATGTGAAGTTTTGGATTTTTAGCAGCATGTGCAGAGAGTTATTAAGCATTTTGTCCATTGCGGCGAAGGAAATCTTAAGTGAAAACTTCGAAGCCCCGCCCCCGTCATATAGTATTTCGGAAACAAAAAATTTTAGCCCCAGTGTTGGTCCCAGGTCTTAAGATGCTACAGACAGAATTTTAAGGCAATCAGATGAAGCCTTTAGGATCAGGGTGCAAAAGAATGACCCCTGTAAACATGCAAAAAAGGGCAAAAGTCGGACTTTCAAAAATTCATAACTCACTTCCTATTCATATTAGACATTAAAATATCACATTTTTCGCCATGCCCGATGAGACTGCCAAGTTTGGTGAATTTTTGTGCATGTTTCGGGGGTCAAAAATGCAATCGAACAATCGGAAAAATAATAATAATAATAATTTCTACAAAAACAATAGGGACTTCGCAGCGGTCGCTGCTCAGGCCCTAATAATAATAATAATAATAAGAGAAGATAAGATAAGATGTCCTTTATTAGTCCCACAATGGGGGCCAAGGCGAGCAGTGGCGACGGGTCGTCGGATGCTGCCGCGGCCAGAGCGGGGCGCGGTGGTGGGTCCTCGTGCGTCGCCGAGACTGAGGCGTGACGCGGCGGCGGACCGTCGTCCATCGCGGGCACCGGAACCGGGAGCGGCGGCTGGTCGTCGACCCCTGCCGAGACAAGAATGTGGAGCGGCGGTGAGTCGCCGTCCACCGCCGAGGCAGAAACCAGGAGCGGCCGTGGGTCGTCGAGCGCTGCCGGAGCCAAGGCGAGCAGTGGCGACGGGTCGTCGGATGCTGCCGAGGCCAGAGCGGGGTGCGATGGTGGGTCGTCGTGCGTCGCCGAGGCTGAGGCGTGACTCGGCGGCGGACCGTCGTCCATCGCAGGCACCGGGACCGGGAGCGGCGGCGCTTCATCAGGCGCCGCTGGGACCGATACGGCAGGCGACTGCTCGTCGTCCACCACGGGTGCAGGGACCGGGAGTGACGGCTGCGGGCCGTGTTCTGCCAAAACGTGAGCTTGGAGCGGAGGCAAGGCGTGCCCCACCGGAACATGGGCTTGGGACGGACGCACAACGTGCTCCGCCGGAACGTGAGCTTGGGACGGACGCGCAGCGTGCTCCTCCTGAACGTGAACCTGGGTCGGAAGCAGGGTGTGCTTCCCCTGAACGTGGACTTGGGACGGACGCACAACGTGCTCCGCCTGAACGTGAGCTTGGGACGGACGCACAGCGTGCTCCGCCTGAACGTGAGCTTGGGACGGACGCACAGCGTGCTCCGCCTGAACGTGAACTAGGGACGGACGCCGGACGGGCTCCGCGTGAACGTGAACTTGGGTCGGGGGCAGGATGTGCTCCGCCTGAACGTGAACTTGGTTCGGGCGCACAGCGTGCTCCGCTGGATCGGGAGCTGGGATCGCCATTGGGGCCCCGGGACGGGGCTCGGCCGCTGACGGGGAGCCGGGACACGGCTCAGCAGCTGGCGGGGAGCCGGGACTGGGCTCAGCAGCTGGCGGGGAGCCGGGACTGGGCTCAGCAGCTGGCGGGGAGCCGGGACTGGGCTCAGCAGCTGGCGGGGAGCCGGGACTGGGCTCAGCAGCTGGCGGGGAGCCGGGACTGGGCTCAGCAGCTGGCGGGAAGCCGGGACTGGGCTCAGCAGCTGGCGGGGAGCCGGGACAGGGCTCAGCAGCTGGCGGGGAGCCGGGACAGGGCTCAGCAGCTGGCGGGGAGCCGGGACAGGGCTCAGCAGCTGGCGGGGAGCCGGGACAGGGCTCAGCAGCTGGCGGGGAGCCGGGACAGGGCTCAGCAGCTGGCGGGGAGCCGGAACGGGGCTCGGCCGCCTTCGAGGAGTCGGCACGGGACTCTGGAGGCTGCGGCTCGCATGGAGGCGGCGGGGTCCGTGCAGCGGGAGCTGCATTGGTCACTGCTGCAGGCGTGGAGGCGACAGCGGGCCGGGTGCAGCAGTCGATCCGGGCACAGCCGAACCGGGAACCCTGATCCCTGTCAGCCTGCCGCCATAGGGAATCAGGAAAACGGGAGACCTGAGGGACCGTGACTGCGGGGGCTGGTGAACGCGAGCTAGGAGAAGCCAGGGGAGCGTGATCCGGTGCTGAAACTGATGGTGAACGATGTGCGCGACGTGACCGTGACTTCCGGGATTTGGGACGTGAAGCGCGCGAGGGGGAGTGGGAGGTGGTCGCGAAAAACTCAAATGGCTCGGGGGGAGGAGGGTGACGGCTCAAAAATAACTCCGCGTTGCGCTGAGCGACTAAGAGAGTGGCAATATATTCAAAATCATAGTCGTGATCTGGATCGGAAAAAATGTGAGGGGCAAGGTGCTCAAAATCAAACTCGTGACCGGACTTACTCGAACCGTGAGGGGGTGAAAGGGCTTGGTGCTCAAAATCGTCCTCGTAATCCGAATCTATGATCAGGTGAGGGGGTATGACAGGCTGGTAATCGGTGCTGTAATCGGGGGGCAAAAGGGGAGAAACAGACGTCGAGCGGAAAATGGAACCTACTTGAAGGACACGGGGTTGGTCGGCAGGCTGAGGGGGGTTGTCCGTCCGGCGGCGTCATGAGCCTCTCGCTGGGTCCTTCTTTGGTCGGGTCATTCTGTCAGGACTCGCCGGTCGGCGAGGAGGAGGTGGACCCAAAAGGCGAGGAGGCAGAGAGGTCAGAAACATGAAGGGAATTTATTAACTGAAACAACCAGGGCAAACAATGTGGCAGGGTGAAAAATAACAAACTTAACGTGACCAGACTGGGAGGCAGGGCGAGGAACAACACTGAAAGACGGGAACGAAGAGGGGAACCAGAGCATGAACATGAACAAGGAGCAGAACGTGAACAAAGGTGGTCGTGGCTGTCCGTGATTTTCGGCAATGACCCGACACTGGGTTGAGAGCATGGAAGGCTTAAGTAGTCCGGTAATCAGGGGAGCAGATGGGGAGCAGGTGTGTGATCGTTGATGAGGAGCAGGTGCGTGGCTGGTGAGGGCGAGGTGCTGAGGGGAAACGCCCCTGCTCAGCTGATCAAAACAGACAGGAAAAGGCACATGGCAGGAAGGAGGGGAGAAAATAACAACAAAAACAATAACAAAAACCGCATGCATATGAAAACAATAACAAAAGGCTGTCATGCCCGACGCGGATCATGACAAGCACAACATGAACATTACAAATCAGCAATCACTGACCACTGCAAAAGGGAAAACCACATCATGGACCGGGAGAAGGGCAGGGTCATCCGCACCGAAGAGAACGAACAACAGCGCTGGATCAGAGAGGCCATTGAGATCTGCAAGCGAGGCATAAAAACCATGAACAGAGACAAGGGAGCCTTCATCCTCTCTACCACCTGGAGCAGCATCTTGGCGGAGTGAACGGACAGCGGGGGGCGTGACTTGCCTTCATTCTTGTGACAGGTAAGTCACGCCCTCATGGAACATCAGCTGATAAAGACGGGCCACAAGACACCATCATGTGACACTCTGAAGAAGGCGAAAGACTTTCGTATTGTGACATCCTCAAGTCCTAAACACTCATCCGAGCAAATATAAGGTAGATTTTGTTAACCTGCCCGGAGAAAAACATCAACGAAAATAATTTGTATTTGTTTTAACCAGTTGGTGGCGCTACCACTGCGATCAAAAATAAGTTGGCAGCCGTCTTCAGGGCCTGAATATCCTCAAATGTGAAAAAGTTCAAGAAGATGGATCATCTGAATCATTTTGCAGGAACTTTTGTTGCCACGGAGAATAATCAGACTCTGCGGCACCGTAATAGCCACGCCCTTCGAAGGAAAGTCACAAAAATAGGGATAGAGTAAGATCAATGTCTTGAGTCTTTTCTAGCCAATTTTCAATCGGATTCGTTAAAAGGGCACCGTGCAGTACGTCAAAATGTAAAAAATGATATTGATTGGCGCAAGGTGTATAACTGAATATAAACATATAGATGTTTTCAGGTACCGACTCTTTATGTACATGTGAAGTTTTGGATTTTTAGCAGCATGTGCAGAGAGTTATTAAGCATTTTGTCCATTGCGGCGAAGGAAATCTTAAGTGAAAACTTCGAAGCCCCGCCCCCGTCATATAGTATTTCGGAAACAAAAAATTTTAGCCCCAGTGTTGGTCCCAGGTCTTAAGATGCTACAGACAGAATTTTAAGGCAATCAGATGAAGCCTTTAGGATCAGGGTGCAAAAGAATGACCCCTGTAAACATGCAAAAAAGGGCAAAAGTCGGACTTTCAAAAATTCATAACTCACTTCCTATTCATATTAGACATTAAAATATCACATTTTTCGCCATGCCCGATGAGACTGCCAAGTTTGGTGAATTTTTGTGCATGTTTCGGGGGTCAAAAATGCAATCGAACAATCGGAAAAATAATAATAATAATAATTTCTACAAAAACAATAGGGACTTCGCAGCGGTCGCTGCTCAGGCCCTAATAATAATAATAATAATAAGAGAAGATAAGATAAGATGTCCTTTATTAGTCCCACAATGGGGGCCAAGGCGAGCAGTGGCGACGGGTCGTCGGATGCTGCCGCGGCCAGAGCGGGGCGCGGTGGTGGGTCCTCGTGCGTCGCCGAGACTGAGGCGTGACGCGGCGGCGGACCGTCGTCCATCGCGGGCACCGGAACCGGGAGCGGCGGCTGGTCGTCGACCCCTGCCGAGACAAGAATGTGGAGCGGCGGTGAGTCGCCGTCCACCGCCGAGGCAGAAACCAGGAGCGGCCGTGGGTCGTCGAGCGCTGCCGGAGCCAAGGCGAGCAGTGGCGACGGGTCGTCGGATGCTGCCGAGGCCAGAGCGGGGTGCGATGGTGGGTCGTCGTGCGTCGCCGAGGCTGAGGCGTGACTCGGCGGCGGACCGTCGTCCATCGCAGGCACCGGGACCGGGAGCGGCGGCGCTTCATCAGGCGCCGCTGGGACCGATACGGCAGGCGACTGCTCGTCGTCCACCACGGGTGCAGGGACCGGGAGTGACGGCTGCGGGCCGTGTTCTGCCAAAACGTGAGCTTGGAGCGGAGGCAAGGCGTGCCCCACCGGAACATGGGCTTGGGACGGACGCACAACGTGCTCCGCCGGAACGTGAGCTTGGGACGGACGCGCAGCGTGCTCCTCCTGAACGTGAACCTGGGTCGGAAGCAGGGTGTGCTTCCCCTGAACGTGGACTTGGGACGGACGCACAACGTGCTCCGCCTGAACGTGAGCTTGGGACGGACGCACAGCGTGCTCCGCCTGAACGTGAGCTTGGGACGGACGCACAGCGTGCTCCGCCTGAACGTGAACTAGGGACGGACGCCGGACGGGCTCCGCGTGAACGTGAACTTGGGTCGGGGGCAGGATGTGCTCCGCCTGAACGTGAACTTGGTTCGGGCGCACAGCGTGCTCCGCTGGATCGGGAGCTGGGATCGCCATTGGGGCCCCGGGACGGGGCTCGGCCGCTGACGGGGAGCCGGGACACGGCTCAGCAGCTGGCGGGGAGCCGGGACTGGGCTCAGCAGCTGGCGGGGAGCCGGGACTGGGCTCAGCAGCTGGCGGGGAGCCGGGACTGGGCTCAGCAGCTGGCGGGGAGCCGGGACTGGGCTCAGCAGCTGGCGGGGAGCCGGGACTGGGCTCAGCAGCTGGCGGGAAGCCGGGACTGGGCTCAGCAGCTGGCGGGGAGCCGGGACTGGGCTCAGCAGCTGGCGGGGAGCCGGGACAGGGCTCAGCAGCTGGCGGGGAGCCGGGACAGGGCTCAGCAGCTGGCGGGGAGCCGGGACAGGGCTCAGCAGCTGGCGGGGAGCCGGGACAGGGCTCAGCAGCTGGCGGGGAGCCGGGACAGGGCTCAGCAGCTGGCGGGGAGCCGGAACGGGGCTCGGCCGCCTTCGAGGAGTCGGCACGGGACTCTGGAGGCTGCGGCTCGCATGGAGGCGGCGGGGTCCGTGCAGCGGGAGCTGCATTGGTCACTGCTGCAGGCGTGGAGGCGACAGCGGGCCGGGTGCAGCAGTCGATCCGGGCACAGCCGAACCGGGAACCCTGATCCCTGTCAGCCTGCCGCCATAGGGAATCAGGAAAACGGGAGACCTGAGGGACCGTGACTGCGGGGGCTGGTGAACGCGAGCTAGGAGAAGCCAGGGGAGCGTGATCCGGTGCTGAAACTGATGGTGAACGATGTGCGCGACGTGACCGTGACTTCCGGGATTTGGGACGTGAAGCGCGCGAGGGGGAGTGGGAGGTGGTCGCGAAAAACTCAAATGGCTCGGGGGGAGGAGGGTGACGGCTCAAAAATAACTCCGCGTTGCGCTGAGCGACTAAGAGAGTGGCAATATATTCAAAATCATAGTCGTGATCTGGATCGGAAAAAATGTGAGGGGCAAGGTGCTCAAAATCAAACTCGTGACCGGACTTACTCGAACCGTGAGGGGGTGAAAGGGCTTGGTGCTCAAAATCGTCCTCGTAATCCGAATCTATGATCAGGTGAGGGGGTATGACAGGCTGGTAATCGGTGCTGTAATCGGGGGGCAAAAGGGGAGAAACAGACGTCGAGCGGAAAATGGAACCTACTTGAAGGACACGGGGTTGGTCGGCAGGCTGAGGGGGGTTGTCCGTCCGGCGGCGTCATGAGCCTCTCGCTGGGTCCTTCTTTGGTCGGGTCATTCTGTCAGGACTCGCCGGTCGGCGAGGAGGAGGTGGACCCAAAAGGCGAGGAGGCAGAGAGGTCAGAAACATGAAGGGAATTTATTAACTGAAACAACCAGGGCAAACAATGTGGCAGGGTGAAAAATAACAAAAGACAAACTTAACGTGACCAGACTGGGAGGCAGGGCGAGGAACAACACTGAAAGACGGGAACGAAGAGGGGAACCAGAGCATGAACATGAACAAGGAGCAGAACGTGAACAAAGGTGGTCGTGGCTGTCCGTGATTTTCGGCAATGACCCGACACTGGGTTGAGAGCATGGAAGGCTTAAGTAGTCCGGTAATCAGGGGAGCAGATGGGGAGCAGGTGTGTGATCGTTGATGAGGAGCAGGTGCGTGGCTGGTGAGGGCGAGGTGCTGAGGGGAAACGCCCCTGCTCAGCTGATCAAAACAGACAGGAAAAGGCACATGGCAGGAAGGAGGGGAGAAAATAACAACAAAAACAATAACAAAAACCGCATGCATATGAAAACAATAACAAAAGGCTGTCATGCCCGACGCGGATCATGACAAGCACAACATGAACATTACAAATCAGCAATCACTGACCACTGCAAAAGGGAAAACCACATCATGGACCGGGAGAAGGGCAGGGTCATCCGCACCGAAGAGAACGAACAACAGCGCTGGATCAGAGAGGCCATTGAGATCTGCAAGCGAGGCATAAAAACCATGAACAGAGACAAGGGAGCCTTCATCCTCTCTACCACCTGGAGCAGCATCTTGGCGGAGTGAACGGACAGCGGGGGGCGTGACTTGCCTTCATTCTTGTGACAGGTAAGTCACGCCCTCATGGAACATCAGCTGATAAAGACGGGTCACAAGACACCATCATGTGACACTCTGAAGAAGGCGAAAGACTTTCGTATTGTGACATCCTCAAGGCCTAAACACTCATCCGAGCAAATATAAGGTAGATTTTGTTAACCTGCCCGGAGAAAAAAATCAACGAAAATAATTTGTATTTGTTTTAACCAGTTGGTGGCGCTACCACTGCGATCAAAAATAAGTTGGCAGCCGTCTTCAGGGCCTGAATATCCTCAAATGTGAAAAATTTCGAGAAGATGGATCATCTGAATCATTTTGCAGGAACTTTTGTTGCCACGGAGAATAATCAGACTCTGCGGCACCGTAATAGCCACGCCCTTCGAAGGAAAGTCACAAAAATAGGGATAGAGTAAGATCAATGTCTTGAGTCTTTTCTAGCCAATTTTCAATCGGATTCGTTAAAAGGGCACCGTGCAGTACGTCAAAATGTAAAAAATGATATTGATTGGCGCAAGGTGTATAACAGAATATAAACATATAGATGTCTTCAGGTACCGACTCTTTATGTACATGTGAAGTTTTGGATTTTTAGCAGCATGTGCAGGAGAGTTATTAAGCATTTTGTCCATTGCGGCGAAGGAAATCTTAAGTGAAAACTTTGAAGCCCCGCCCCCGTCATATAGTATTTCGGAAACAAAAGATTTTAGCCCCAATTTTAGCCCCAGTGTTTGTCCCAGGTCTTAAGATGCTACAGACAGAATTTTAAGGCAATCAGATGAAGCCTTTAGGATCAGGGTGCAAAAGAATGACCCCTGTAAACATGCAAAAAAGGGCAAAAGTCGGACTTTCAAAAATTCATAACTCACTTCCTGTTCATATTAGACGTTTAAAATATCAAATTTCTCGCCATGCCCGATGAGACTGCCAAGTTTGGTGAGTTTTTGTGCATGTTTCGGGGGTCAAAAATGCAATCGAACAATCGGAAAAATAATAATAATAATAATTTCTACAAAAACAACAGGGATTTCGCAGCGGTCGCTGCTCAGGCCCTAATAATAATAATAATAATAATAATAAAAGTAATAATATTTTCTACAAAAACAATAGGGACCTCGCAGCCGTCGCAGCTCGGGCCCTAATAACAATTTCTAGAAAAACAATAGGGACCTCGCAGCGGTCACTGCTCGGGCCCTAATAATAATAATAATAATAATTTCCACAAAAACAATGGGGACCTCGTAGCGGTCGCTGCTCGGGCCCTAATAATAATTTCTACATAAACAATAGGGACCTCTCAGCGGTCGCTGCTCGGGCCCCAATAATAATTTCTACACAAAGTCCATTGTGGTGACCCGCCCCCTTTTAAGTAAATTCAAAATGGCCGACTTCCTGTAAAACCTAGCTCATTGCTCCAAGAGACTTTTTTGTAGGTCTTGGTCTTATACATAGAGTGAACCCTCGCTACTTGGCGGTTCACCTTTCGCGGGTTTCGCGGGTCTAAAAAATATTCGGGGGCATTGTAGTTTCGCCGAGCGGTACGACGGGGCGCTGGAGCGGTTAGACGGCCGGTGTGCGCCGAAGAAGAGCGTGGGCGAAGAGGAGAGTGGACGAAGAAGAGCACGTTCCCTCGGACACGATCGGTGGCGACGTTTCGCGCGGTTCGGACAGTACCAGAGCTCCGGCCGGCGTGCGTGGCAGTTAAGCCGTAGAGGAGAACCTTCCCCGGGCACGGGCGGTGCCAAGCGGCCCCTAAGTTTAACCGAATGGAAGCTCCGGAGGAGGAGGGCATGCTCGCGTCACAGTAAGCCGAAGAGGAGCACCTTCCCCGGGCACGGGCGGTTCCAAGCGGCCCCTAAGTTTAACCGAATGGAAGCTCCGGAGGAGGAGGGCATGCTCGCGTCACAGTAAGCCGAAGAGGAGCACCTTCCCCGGGCACGGGCGGTGCCAAGCGGCCCCTAAGTTTAACCGAATGGAAGCTCCGGGGGAGGAGGGCGGGTGTGTGTCACAGTTAAGCCGAATTGGAGCACCTCTTCCGCCCGGGCACGAGCGGAGCGCGAAGCTGTCAGTTATGAATGTATAAAAGAATAAATAAATAAATGAATAAAGAATGCCACCTTTCATTTCACAGGGCACACCGGACGGCGTACCAGCAGGTAAAAGTCGGAGTAATTAAATAAATACAAAAAGAATGGCTGGGGAATAAAAAAATAATACGTTTTAATAATAATTTGGTTTTTTTGTTATAACATGAATTTCACTCTCTCTCTCTCTCTGTATATATATATATATATATCTATATATATATATCTATATATATATATATTTATTATATATATTGTATTTTTTTTTAAGCATTTTTGAAGGTGCGCCGCTACTTCGCGGATTTTCAGTTTCCGCGGGTGGTCTCGGTCCCCATTAACCGCGACAACCGAGGGTTCACTGTACTCCATAAAATTTACAAAAAGCGAGGTGAAACACTCAACCAGGGCTGCTTTTTTGAACATTTCTCGAGGGCCATGGCGAGCCATTTCAAAAAAGCTGCACAACTAACGTATAAAATATTGATAAATTTGCTCTGCCTGATGTGTGTGTAAAGTTTCACGAGTTGTCGTTCATATTTAGAACCTCATAATCAGCGTTGTTTTATTGCCGAACAGTGCAATGCCACTCCCACAACTTTTCACGAAAAAGGATGAATTTCGTATTGTGACATCCTCATGGCCGAAACAGTCATCCGAGCATATATGAGGGCGACCTTGTTGAGTTGCACGGAGAAAAACATCCAAGAAAATAACTTGTATTAGCTTTTACCAGTTGGTGGCGCTACTACTACGATGAAAAATAAGTTGGTAGATGTCTTCAGGGCTGAAGTATCCTCAAATGTGTACAACTTCGAGAAGATAGGATCATCTGAGTCATGTTGCCGGAGCTTTTGTTGCCACAAAGTACAATCGGACTTTTCAGCACCGTAATAGCCACGCCTTTTGCCAAAACGTCACAAAATTCGGCAGAGAGTAAGATCATTGTCTTGAGTCTTTTCTGACTAATTTTCAGTCGGATTCGTCAAAAGGTCACCGTGCAGTACGTGAAAATTAAAATAAAAACACATTTTTGATTCCACTTGGCGGCGCTGTGTGTATAACAAAATAATAACATTAAGATGTCTTCAGGTCGGGACGTTTTATTTACAGGTGAAGGTTTGGATTTTTAGGAGCATGTGCAGGGGCGTTATTAAGCATTCATTTATTTGTATTAGGTTCATTTTGTCTTCTTATTATTGATATTTGACTGATTCATTAAAAGCAGACAATTATGTTTTAGGTTAATTTTTTACCTGACATGTTTCGGCGAGTCTTTCGCCTTCTTCAGAGTGTCGCATGATGGTGTCTTGAGACCCGTCTTTATCAGCTGATGTTCCATGTGGGTGTGACTTACCTGTCAAAAAAATGAAAAATCAGAGCAGTAAAAGAACAAGCACTGTCAGGACTCGCCGGTCGGCGAGGAGGAGGTGGACCCAAAAGGCGAGGAGGCAGAGAGGTCAGGAACGTGAAGGGAATTTATTAACTGAAACAACCAGGGCAAACAATGTGGCAGGGTGAAAAATAACAAAAGACAAACTTAACGTGACCAGACTGGGAGGCAGGGCGAGGAACAACACTGAAAGACGGGAACGAAGAGGGGAACCAGAGCATGAACATGAATAAGGAGCAGAACGTGAACAAAGGTGGTCGTGGCTGTCCGTGATTTTCGGCAATGACCCGACACTGGGTTGAGAGCATGGAAGGCTTAAGTAGTCCGGTAATCAGGGGAGCAGATGGGGAGCAGGTGTGTGATCGTTGATGAGGAGCAGGTGCGTGGCTGGTGAGGGCGAGGTGCTGAGGGGAAACGCCCCTGCTCAGCTGATCAAAACAGACAGGAAAAGGCACATGGCAGGAAGGAGGGGAGAAAATAACAACAAAAACAATAACAAAAACCGCATGCATATGAAAACAATAACAAAAGGCTGTCATGCCTGACGCGGATCATGACAGTACCCCCCCCTCAAGGGACGGATTCCAGACGTCCCAAAAAAAAGGAAAAGAAAAGAAAAGGAAAACCATGTCCAAGAACGAGGGTGGGCGGAAGGGGTCGGGAGGTGGGTCAACGACCCGTGATCGAGACCGGTCTGGCGGATTCCCGGGAGGCCAGACCAGCGAGTCTTTTCGTGACCCTTCAGGGGGCCGTGAGGGTGGCCAGGCCAGTGCGTCCCATTGGGGCCATTCAGGCGGACGTCCGGAACGACCCGAACGCCACATGAAGTCCGCTGATGGAGCTGGGGCGAGGAGCGGCGGCAGGCCATGGAACGTCGCCGAGTCAGGAACGTGGCGCGGCGGCTGGTCGTTGAACCCTGCCGAGACAGGAACGTGGAGCTGCGGCAGATTGTCGAGCCCCGCCGAGACAGGAACGTGGAGCGGCGGCTGGTCGTCGAGCCCCGCCGAGACAGGAACGCGGAGCGGCGGCTGGTCGTCGAGCCCCGCCGAGACAGGAACGCGGAGCGGCGGCTGGTCGTCGAACCCCGCCGAGTCAGGAACGCGGAGCGGCGGCTGGTTGTCGAGCCCCGCCGAGTCAGGAACGTGGAGCGGCGGCTGGTCGTCGAGCCCCGCCGAGACAGGAACGCGGAGCGGCGGCTGGTCGTCGAGCCCCGCCGAGTCAGGAACGTGGAGCGGCGGCTGGTCGTCGAACCCCGCCGAGTCAGGAACGTGGAGCGGCGGCTGGTCGTCGAGCGTCGTCGAGACAGGAACGTGGAGCGGCGGCTGGTCGTCGAGCCCCGCCGAGGCGGGAGCGTGGAGCGGCGGCTGGTCGTCGAGCGTCGCCGAGACCGGAACGTGGAGCGACGGCTGGTCGTCGAACCCCGCCGCGTCAGGAACGTGGAGCGGCGGCTGGTCGTCGAACACCGCCGAGACCGGAACGTGGGGCGGCGGCCCATCGTTGAACCCCGCCGACACAGGAACGCGGAGCGACGGCTGGTCGTCGATCCCTGCCGAGACAAGAACATGGAGCGGCGGTGGGTCGTCGTCCACCGCCGAGGCAGGAACCAAGAGCGGCCGCGGGCCGTCGAGCGCCGCCGGGGCCAAGGCGAGCAGTGGCGACGGGTCGTCGGATGCTGCCGCGGCCAGAGCGGGGCGCGGTGGTGGGTCCTCGTGCGTCGCCGAGACTGAGGCGTGACGCGGCGGCGGACCGTCGTCCATCGCGGGCACCGGAACCGGGAGCGGCGGCTGGTCGTCGACCCCTGCCGAGACAAGAATGTGGAGCGGCGGTGGGTCGCCGTCCACCGCCGAGGCAGAAACCAGGAGCGGCCGTGGGTCGTCGAGCGCTGCCGGAGCCAAGGCGAGCAGTGGCGACGGGTCGTCGGATGCTGCCGAGGCCAGAGCGGGGTGCGATGGTGGGTCGTCGTGCGTCGCCGAGGCTGAGGCGTGACTCGGCGGCGGACCGTCGTCCATCGCAGGCACCGGGACCGGGAGCGGCGGCGCTTCATCAGGCGCCGCTGGGACCGATACGGCAGGCGACTGCTCGTCGTCCACCACGGGTGCAGGGACCGGGAGTGACGGCTGCGGGCCGTGTTCTGCCAAAACGTGAGCTTGGAGCGGAGGCAAGGCGTGCCCCACCGGAACATGGGCTTGGGACGGACGCACAACGTGCTCCGCCGGAACGTGAGCTTGGGACGGACGCGCAGCGTGCTCCTCCTGAACGTGAACCTGGGTCGGAAGCAGGGTGTGCTTCCCCTGAACGTGGACTTGGGACGGACGCACAACGTGCTCCGCCTGAACGTGAGCTTGGGACGGACGCACAGCGTGCTCCGCCTGAACGTGAGCTTGGGACGGACGCACAGCGTGCTCCGCCTGAACGTGAACTAGGGACGGACGCCGGACGGGCTCCGCGTGAACGTGAACTTGGGTCGGGGGCAGGATGTGCTCCGCCTGAACGTGAACTTGGTTCGGGCGCACAGCGTGCTCCGCTGGATCGGGAGCTGGGATCGCCATTGGGGCCCCGGGACGGGGCTCGGCCGCTGACGGGGAGCCGGGACACGGCTCAGCAGCTGGCGGGGAGCCGGGACTGGGCTCAGCAGCTGGCGGGGAGCCGGGACTGGGCTCAGCAGCTGGCGGGGAGCCGGGACTGGGCTCAGCAGCTGGCGGGGAGCCGGGACTGGGCTCAGCAGCTGGCGGGGAGCCGGGACTGGGCTCAGCAGCTGGCGGGGAGCCGGGACTGGGCTCAGCAGCTGGCGGGGAGCCGGGACTGGGCTCAGCAGCTGGCGGGGAGCCGGGACAGGGCTCAGCAGCTGGCGGGGAGCCGGGACAGGGCTCAGCAGCTGGCGGGGAGCCGGGACAGGGCTCAGCAGCTGGCGGGGAGCCGGGACAGGGCTCAGCAGCTGGCGGGGAGCCGGGACAGGGCTCAGCAGCTGGCGGGGAGCCGGAACGGGGCTCGGCCGCCTTCGAGGAGTCGGCACGGGACTCTGGAGGCTGCGGCTCGCATGGAGGCGGCGGGGTCCGTGCAGCGGGAGCTGCATTGGTCACTGCTGCAGGCGTGGAGGCGACAGCGGGCCGGGTGCAGCAGTCGATCCGGGCACAGCCGAACCGGGGGCCCTGATCCCTGTCAGCCTGCCGCCATAGGGAATCAGGAAAACGGGAGACCTGAGGGACCGTGACTGCGGGGGCTGGTGAACGCGAGCTAGGAGAAGCCAGGGGAGCGTGATCCGGTGCTGAAACTGATGGTGAACGATGTGCGCGACGTGACCGTGACTTCCGGGATTTGGGACGTGAAGCGCGCGAGGGGGAGTGGGAGGTGGTCGCGAAAAACTCAAATGGCTCGGGGGGAGGAGGGTGACGGCTCAAAAATAACTCCGCGTTGCGCTGAGCGACTAAGAGAGTGGCAATATATTCAAAATCATAGTCGTGATCTGGATCTGAAAAAATGTGAGGGGCAAGGTGCTCAAAATCAAACTCGTGACCGGACTTACTCGAACCGTGAGGGGGTGAAAGGGCTTGGTGCTCAAAATCGTCCTCGTAATCCGAATCTATGATCAGGTGAGGGGGTATGACAGGCTGGTAATCGGTGCTGTAATCGGGGGGCAAAAGGGGAGAAACAGACGTCGAGCGGAAAATGGAACCTACTTGAAGGACACGGGGTTGGTCGGCAGGCTGAGGGGGGTTGTCCGTCCGGCGGCGTCCATGACGCCGCCGTGAGCCTCTCGCTGGGTCCTTCTTTGGTCGGGTCATTCTGTCAGGACTCGCCGGTCGGCGAGGAGGAGGTGGACCCAAAAGGCGAGGAGGCAGAGAGGTCAGAAACGTGAAGGGAATTTATTAACTGAAACAACCAGGGCAAACAATGTGGCAGGGTGAAAAATAACAAAAGACAAACTTAACGTGACCAGACTGGGAGGCAGGGCGAGGAACAACACTGAAAGACGGGAACGAAGAGGGGAACCAGAGCATGAACATGAACAAGGAGCAGAACGTGAACAAAGGTGGTCGTGGCTGTCCGTGATTTTCGGCAATGACCCGACAATGGGTTGAGAGCATGGAAGGCTTAAGTAGTCCGGTAATCAGGGGAGCAGATGGGGAGCAGGTGTGTGATCGTTGATGAGGAGCAGGTGCGTGGCTGGTGAGGGCGAGGTGCTGAGGGGAAACGCCCCTGCTCAGCTGATCAAAACAGACAGGAAAAGGCACATGGCAGGAAGGAGGGGAGAAAATAACAACAAAAACAATAACAAAAACCGCATGCATATGAAAACAATAACAAAAGGCTGTCATGCCCGACGCGGATCATGACAAGCACAACATGAACATTACAAATCAGCAATCACTGACCACTGCAAAAGGGAAAACCACATCATGGACCGGGAGAAGGGCAGGGTCATCCGCACCGAAGAGAACAAACAACAGCGCTGGATCAGAGAGGCCATTGAGATCTGCAAGCGAGGCATAAAAACCATGAACAGAGACAAGGGAGCCTTCATCCTCTCTACCACCTGGAGCAGCATCTTGGCGGAGTGAACGGACAGCGGGGGGCGTGACTTGCCTTCATTCTTGTGACAGGTAAGTCACGCCCTCATGGAACATCAGCTGATAAAGACGGGTCACAAGACACCATCATGTGACACTCTGAAGAAGGCGAAAGACTTTCGTATTGTGACATCCTCAAGGCCTAAACACTCATCCGAGCAAATATAAGGTAGATTTTGTTAACCTGCCCGGAGAAAAAAATCAACGAAAATAATTTGTATTTGTTTTAACCAGTTGGTGGCGCTACCACTGCGATCAAAAATAAGTTGGCAGCCGTCTTCAGGGCCTGAATATCCTCAAATGTGAAAAATTTCGAGAAGATGGATCATCTGAATCATTTTGCAGGAACTTTTGTTGCCACGGAGAATAATCAGACTCTGCGGCACCGTAATAGCCACGCCCTTCGAAGGAAAGTCACAAAAATAGGGATAGAGTAAGATCAATGTCTTGAGTCTTTTCTAGCCAATTTTCAATCGGATTCGTTAAAAGGGCACCGTGCAGTACGTCAAAATGTAAAAAATGATATTGATTGGCGCAAGGTGTATAACAGAATATAAACATATAGATGTCTTCAGGTACCGACTCTTTATGTACATGTGAAGTTTTGGATTTTTAGCAGCATGTGCAGGAGAGTTATTAAGCATTTTGTCCATTGCGGCGAAGGAAATCTTAAGTGAAAACTTTGAAGCCCCGCCCCCGTCATATAGTATTTCGGAAACAAAAGATTTTAGCCCCAATTTTAGCCCCAGTGTTTGTCCCAGGTCTTAAGATGCTACAGACAGAATTTTAAGGCAATCAGATGAAGCCTTTAGGATCAGGGTGCAAAAGAATGACCCCTGTAAACATGCAAAAAAGGGCAAAAGTCGGACTTTCAAAAATTCATAACTCACTTCCTGTTCATATTAGACGTTTAAAATATCAAATTTCTCGCCATGCCCGATGAGACTGCCAAGTTTGGTGAGTTTTTGTGCATGTTTCGGGGGTCAAAAATGCAATCGAACAATCGGAAAAATAATAATAATAATAATTTCTACAAAAACAACAGGGATTTCGCAGCGGTCGCTGCTCGGGCCCTAATAATAATTTCTACATAAACAATAGGGACCTCTCAGCGGTCGCTGCTCGGGCCCCAATAATAATTTCTACACAAAGTCCATTGTGGTGACCCGCCCCCTTTTAAGTAAATTCAAAATGGCCGACTTCCTGTAAAACCTAGCTCATTGCTCCAAGAGACTTTTTTGTAGGTCTTGGTCTTATACATAGAGTGAACCCTCGCTACTTGGCGGTTCACCTTTCGCGGGTTCAGTGCTTCGCGGGTCTAAAAAATATTCGGGGGCATTGTAGTTTCGCCGAGCGGTACGACGGGGCGCTGGAGCGGTTAGACGGCCGGTGTGCGCCGAAGAAGAGCGTGGGCGAAGAGGAGAGTGGACGAAGAAGAGCACGTTCCCCCGGACACGATCGGTGGCGACGTTTCGCGCGGTTCGGACAGTACCAGAGCTCCGGCCGGCGTGCGTGGCAGTTAAGCCGTAGAGGAGAACCTTCCCCGGGCACGGGCGGTGCCAAGCGGCCCCTAAGTTTAACCGAATGGAAGCTCCGGAGGAGGAGGGCATGCTCGCGTCACAGTAAGCCGAAGAGGAGCACCTTCCCCGGGCACGGGCGGTTCCAAGCGGCCCCTAAGTTTAACCGAATGGAAGCTCCGGAGGAGGAGGGCATGCTCGCGTCACAGTAAGCCGAAGAGGAGCACCTTCCCCGGGCACGGGCGGTGCCAAGCGGCCCCTAAGTTTAACCGAATGGAAGCTCCGGGGGAGGAGGGCGGGTGTGTGTCACAGTTAAGCCGAATTGGAGCACCTCTTCCGCCCGGGCACGAGCGGAGCGCGAAGCTGTCAGTTATGAATGTATAAAAGAATAAATAAATAAATGAATAAAGAATGCCACCTTTCATTTCACAGGGCACACCGGACGGCGTACCAGCAGGTAAAAGTCGGAGTAATTAAATAAATACAAAAAGAATGGCTGGGGAATAAAAAAATAATACGTTTTAATAATAATTTGGTTTTTTTGTTATAACATGAATTTCACTCTCTCTCTCTCTCTCTCCCCGTATATATATATATATTTATTATATATATTGTATTTTCTTTTAAGCATTTTTGAAGGTGCGCCGCTACTTCGCGGATTTTCAGTTTCCGCGGGTGGTCTCGGTCCCCATTAACCGCGATAACCGAGGGTTCACTGTACTCCATAAAATTTACAAAAAGCGAGGTGAAACACTCAACCAGGGCTGCTTTTTTGAACATTTCTCGAGGGCCATGGCGAGCCATTTCAAAAAAGCTGCACAACTAACGTATAAAATATTGATAAATTTGCTCTGCCTGATGTGTGTGTCAAGTTTCACGAGTTGTCGTTCATATTTAGAACCTCATAATCAGCGTTGTTTTATTGCCAAACAGTGCAATGCCACTCCCACAACTTTTCACGAAAAAGGATGAATTTCGTATTGTGACATCCTCATGGCCGAAACAGTCCTCCGAGCATATATGAGGGCGACCTTGTTGAGTTGCACGGAGAAAAACATCCAAGAAAATAACTTTTATTAGCTTTTACCAGTTGGTGGCGCTACTACTACGATGAAAAATAAGTTGGTAGATGTCTTCAGGGCTGAAGTATCCTCAAATGTGTACAACTTCGAGAAGATAGGATCATCTGAGTCATGTTGCCGGAGCTTTTGTTGCCACAAAGTACAATCGGACTTTTCAGCACCGTAATAGCCACGCCTTTTGCCAAAACGTCACAAAACTCGGCAGAGAGTAAGATCATTGTCTTGAGTCTTTTCTGACTAATTTTCAGTCGGATTCGTCAAAAGGGCACGGTGCAGTACGTGAAAATTAAAATAAAAACAAATTTTTGATTCCACTTGGCGGCGCTGTGTGTATAACAAAATAATAACATTAAGATGTCTTCAGGTCGGGACATTTTATTTACAGGTGAAGGTTTGGATTTTTAGGAGCATGTGCAGGGGAGTTATTAAGCATTCATTTATTTGTATTAGGTTCATTTTGTCTTCTTATTATTGATATTTGACAGATTCATTAAAAGCAGACAATTATGTTTTCGGTAAATTTTTTACCTGACATGTTTCGGCGAGTCTTTCGCCTTCTTCAGAGTGTCGCATGATGGTGTCTTGAGACCCGTCTTTATCAGCTGATGTTCCATGAGGGTGTGACTTACCTGTCAAAAAAATGAAAAATCAGAGCAGTAAAAGAACAAGCACAACATGAACATTACAAATCAGCAATCACTGACCACTGCAAAAGGGAAAACCACATCATGGACCGGGAGAAGGGCAGGGTCATCCGCACAGAAGAGAACAAACAACAGCGCTGGATCAGAGAGGCCATTGAGATCTGCAAGCAAGGCATAAAAACCATGAACAGAGACAAGGGAGCCTTCATCCTCTCTACCACCTGGACCAGCATCTTGGCGGAGTTAACGGACAGCGGGGGGCGTGACTTGCCTTCATTCTTGTGACAGGTAAGTCACGCCCTCATGGAACATCAGCTGATAAAGACGGGCCACAAGACACCATCATGTGACACTCTGAAGAAGGCGAAAGACTTTCGTATTGTGACATCCTCAAGGCCTAAACACTCATCCGAGCAAATATAAGGTAGATTTTGTTAACCTGCCCGGAGAAAAACATCAACGAAAATAATTTGTATTTGTTTTAACCAGTTGGTGGCGCTACCACTGCGATCAAAAATAAGTTGGCAGCCGTCTTCAGGGCCTGAATATCCTCAAATGTGAAAAATTTCGAGAAGATGGATCATCTGAATCATTTTGCAGGAACTTTTGTTGCCACGGAGAATAATCAGACTCTGCGGCACCGTAATAGCCACGCCCTTCGAAGGAAAGTCACAAAAATAGGGATAGAGTAAGATCAATGTCTTGAGTCTTTTCTAGCCAATTTTCAATCGGATTCGTTAAAAGGGCACCGTGCAGTACGTCAAAATGTAAAAAATGATATTTATTGGCGCAAGGTGTATAACTGAATATAAACATACAGATGTCTTCAGGTACCGACTCTTTATGTACATGTGAAGTTTTGGATTTTTAGCAGCATGTGCAAGAGAGTTATTAAGCATTTTGTCCATTGCGGCGAAGGAAATCTTAAGTGAAAACTTCGAAGCCCCGCCCCCGTCATATTGTATTTCGGAAACAAAAAGTTTTAGCCCCAGTGTTTGTCCCAGGTCTTAAGATGCTACAGACAGAATTTTAAGGCAATCAGATGAAGCCTTTAGGATCAGGGTGCAAAAGAATGACCCCTGTAAACATGCAAAAAAGGGCAAAAGTCGGACTTTCAAAAATTCATAACTCACTTCCTGTTCATATTAGACGTTAAAATATCAAATTTTTCGCCATGCCCGATGAGACTGCCAAGTTTGGTGAATTTTTGTGCATGTTTCGGGGGTCAAAAATGCAATCGAACAATCGGAAAAATAATAATAATAATAATTTCTACAAAAACAATAGGGACTTCGCAGCGGTCGCTGCTCAGGCCCTAATAATAATAATAATAATAATAATAATAAAAGTAATAATATTTTCTACAAAAACAATAGGGACCTCGCAGCCGTCGCAGCTTGGGCCCTAATAACAATTTCTAGAAAAACAATAGGGACCTCGCAGCGGTCACTGCTCGGGCCCTAATAATAATAATAATAATAATTTCCACAAAAACAATGGGGACCTCGTAGCGGTCGCTGCTCGGGCCCTAATAATAATTTCTACATAAACAATAGGGACCTCGCCGCGGTCGCTGCTCGGGCCCCAATAATAATTTCTACACAAAGTCCATTGTGGTGACCCGCCCCCTTTTAAGTAAATTCAAAATGGCCGACTTCCTGTAAAACCTAGCTTATTGCTCCAAGAGACTTTTTTGTAGGTCTTGGTCTTATACATACAGTGAACCCTCGCTACTTCGCGGTTCACCTTTCGCGGGTTCAGTGCTTCGCGGGTATAAAAAATATTCGGGGGCATTGTAGTTTCGCCGAGCGGCACGACGGGGCGCTGGAGCGGTTAGACGGCCGGCGTGCGCCGAAGAAGAGCGTGGGCGAAGAGGAGAGTGGACGAAGAAGAGCACGTTCCCCCGGACACGATCGGTGACGACGTTTCGCGCGGTTCGGACCGTACCAGAGCTCCGGCCGGCGTGCGTGGCAGTTAAGCCGTAGAGGAGCACCTTCCCCGGGCACGGGCGGTGCCAAGCGGCCCCTAAGTTTAACCGAATGGAAGCTCCGGAGGAGGAGGGCATGCTCGCGTCACAGTAAGCCGAAGAGGAGCACCTTCCCCGGGCACGGGCGGTTCCAAGCGGCCCCTAAGTTTAACCGAATGGAATCTCCGGAGGAGGAGGGCATGCTCGCGACACAGTAAGCCGAAGAGGAGCACCTTCCCCGGGCACGGGCGGTGCCAAGCGGCCCCTAAGTTTAACCGAACGGAAGCTCCGGGGGAGGAGGGTGGGCGTGTGTCACAGTTAAGCCGAATTGGAGCACCTCTTCCGCCCGGGCACGAGCGGAGCGCGAAGCTGTCAGTTATGAATGAATAAATGAATAAATAAATAAAGAATGCCACCTTTCATTTCACAGGGCACACCGGACGGCGTACCAGCAGGTAAAAGTCGGAGTAATTAAATAAATACAAAAAGAATGGCTGGGGAATAAAAAAATAATACGTTTTAATAATAATTTGTTTTTTTTGTTATAACATGAATTTCACTCTCTCTCTCCCCGTATATATATATATATATATATATATACATATATATATATATATATATATATATATATATTTATTATATATATTGTATTTTCTTTTAAGCATTTTTGAAGGTGCGCCGCTACTTCGCGGATTTTCAGTTTTCGCGGGTGGTCTCTGTCCCCATTAACCGCCATAACCGAGGGTTCACTGTACTCCATAAAATTTACAAAAAGCGAGGTGAAACACTCAACCAGGGCTGCTTTTTTGAACATTTCTCGAGGGCCATGGCGAGCCATTTCAAAAAAGCTGCACAACTAACGTATAAAATATTGATAAATTTGCTCTGCCTGATGTGTGTGTAAAGTTTCACGAGTTGTCGTTCATATGTAGAACCTCATAATCAGCGTTGTTTTATTGCCGAACAGTGCAATGCCACTCCCACAACTTTACACGAAAAAGGACGAATTTCGTATTGTGACATCCTCATGGCCGAAACAGTCATCCGAGCATATATGAGGGCGACCTTGTTGAGTTGCACGGAGAAAAACATCCAAGAAAATAACTTGTATTAGCTTTTACCAGTTGGTGGCGCTACTACTACGATGAAAAATAAGTTGGTAGATGTCTTCAGGGCTGAAGTATCCTCAAATGTGTACAACTTCGAGAAGATAGGATCATCTGAGTCATGTTGCCGGAGCTTTTGTTGCCACAGAGTACAATCTGACTTTTCAGCACCGTAATAGCCATGCCTTTTGCCAAAACATCACAAAATTCGGCAGAGAGAAAGATCATTGTCTTGAGTCTTTTCTGACTAATTTTCAGTCGGATTTGTCAAAAGGGCACCGTGCAGGATGTGAAAATTAAAATAAAAACACATTTTTGATTCCACTTGGCGGCGCTGTGTGTATAACAAAATAATAACATTAAGATGTCTTCAGGTCGGGACGTTTTATTTAGAGGTGAAGGTTTGGATTTTCAGGAGCATGTGCAGGGGAGTTATTAAGCATTCATTTATTTGTATTAGGTTCATTTTGTCTTCTTATTATTGATATTTGACTGATTCATTAAAAGCAGACAATTATGTTTTAGGTTAATTTTTTACCTGACATGTTTCGGCGAGTCTTTCGCCTTCTTCAGAGTGTCGCATGATGGTGTCTTGAGACCCGTCTTTATCAGCTGATGTTCCATGAGGGTGTGACTTACCTGTCAAAAAAATGAAAAATCAGAGCAGTAAAAGAACAAGCACAACATGAACATTACAAATCAGCAATCACTGACCACTGCAAAAGGGAAAACCACATCATGGACCGGGAGAAGGGCAGGGTCATCCGCACCGAAGAGAACAAACAACAGCGCTGGATCAGAGAGGCCATTGAGATCTGCAAGCGAGGCATAAAAACCATGAACAGAGACAAGGGAGCCTTCATCCTCTCTACCACCTAGAGCAGCATCTTGGCGGAGTGAACGGACAGCGGGGGTGTGACTTGCCTTCATTCTTGTGACAGGTAAGTCACGCCCTCATGGAACATCAGCTGATAAAGACGGGTCACAAGACACCATCATGTGACACTCTGAAGAAGGCGAAAGACTTTCGTATTGTGACATCCTCAAGGCCTAAACACTCATCCGAGCAAATATAAGGTAGATTTTGTGAACCTGCCCGGAGAAAAACATCAACGAAAATAATTTGTATTTGTTTTAACCAGTTGGTGGCGCTACCACTGCGATCAAAAATAAGTTGGCAGCCGTCTTCAGGGCCTGAATATCCTCAAATGTGAAAAATTTCGAGAAGATGGATCATCTGAATCATTTTGCAGGAACTTTTGTTGCCACGGAGAATAATCAGACTCTGCGGCACCGCAATAGCCACGCCCTTCGAAGGAAAGTCACAAAAATAGGGATAGAGTAAGATCAATGTCTTGAGTCTTTTCTAGCCAATTTTCAATCGGATTCGTTAAAAGGGCACCGTGCAGTACGTCAAAATGTAAAAAATGTTATTGATTGGCGCAAGGTGTATAACAGAATATAAACATATAGATGTCTTCAGGTACCGACTCTTTATGTACATGTGAAGTTTTGGATTTTTAGCAGCATGTGCAGGAGAGTTATTAAGCATTTTGTCCATTGCGGCGAAGGAAATCTTAAGTGAAAACTTTGAAGCCCCGCCCCCGTCATATAGTATTTCGGAAACAAAAGATTTTAGCCCCAGTGTTTGTCCCAGGTCTTAAGATGCTACAGACAGAATTTTAAGGCAATCAGATGAAGCCTTTAGGATCAGGGTGCAAAAGAATGACCCCTGTAAACATGCAAAAAAGGGCAAAAGTCGGACTTTCAAAAATTCATAACTCACTTCCTGTTCATATTAGACGTTAAAATATCAAATTTCTCGCCATGCCCGATGAGACTGCCAAGTTTGGTGAGTTTTTGTGCATGTTTCGGGGTCAAAAATGCGATCGTACAATCGGAAAAATAATAATAATAATAATTTCTACAAAAACAACAGGGACTTCGCAGCGGTCGCTGCTCAGGCCCTAATAATAATAATAATAATAATAATAAAAGTAATGATATTTTCTACAAAAACAATAGGGACCTCGCAGCCGTCGCAGCTCGGGCCCTAATAACAATTTCTAGAAAAACAATAGGGACCTCGCAGCGGTCACTGCTCGGGCCCTAATAATAATTTCTACATAAACAATAGGGACCTCGCCGCGGTCGCTGCTCGGGCCCCAATAATAATTTCTACACAAAGTCCATTGTGGTGACCCGCCCCTTTTAAGTAAATTCAAAATGGCCGACTTCCTGTAAAACCTAGCTCATTGCTCCAAGAGACTTTTTTGTAGGTCTTGGTCTTATACATACAGTGAACCCTCGCTACTTCGCGGTTCACCTTTCGCGGGTTCAGTGCTTCGCGGGTATAAAAAATATTCGGGGGCATTGTAGTTTCGCCGAGCGGCACGACGGGCGCTGGAGCGGTTAGACGGCCGGCGTGCGCCGAAGAAGAGCGTGGGCGAAGAGGAGAGTGGACGAAGAAGAGCACGTTCCCCCGGACACGATCGGTGGCGACGTTTCGCGCGGTTCGGACCGTACCAAGGCTCCGGCCGGCGTGCGTGGCAGTTAAGCCGTAGAGGAGCACCGTCCCCGGGCACGGGCGGTGCCAAGCGGCCCCTAAGTTTAACCGAATGGAAGCTCCGGAGGAGGAGGGCATGCTCGCGTCACAGTAAGCCGAAGAGGAGCACCTTCCCCAGGCACGGGCGGTTCCAAGCGGCCCCTAAGTTTAACCAAATGGAAGCTCCGGAGGAGGAGGGCATGCTCGCGTCACAGTAAGCCGAAGAGGAGCACCTTTGCCGGGCACGGGCGGTTCCAAGCGGCCCCTAAGTTTAACCGAATGGAAGCTCCGGAGGAGGCGGGCATGCTCGCGTCACAGTAAGCCGAAGAGGAGCACCTTCCCCGGGCACGGGCGGTGCCAAGCGGCCCCTAAGTTTAACCGAATGGAAGCTCCGGGGGAGGAGGGCGGGCGTGTGTCACAGTTAAGCCGAATTGGAACACCTCTTCCGCCCGGACACGAACGGAGCGCGAAGCTGTCAGTTATGAATGAATAAATGAATAAATAAATAAATAATTAAAGAATGCCACCTTTCATTTCACAGGGAACACCGGACGGCGTACCAGCTGGTAAAAGTCGGAGTAATTAAATAAATACAAAAAGAATGGCTGGGGAATAAAAAAATAATACGTTTTAATAATAATTTGGTTTTTTTGTTATAACATGAATTTCACTCTCTCTCTCTCTCTCTCCCCGTATATATATATATATATATATATATATATATATATATATATATATATATATATATATATATATTATTATATATATTGTATTTTCTTTTAAGCATTTTTGAAGGTGCGCCGCTACTTCGCGGATTTTCAGTTTCCGCGGGTGGTCTCGGTCCCCATTAACCGCGATAACCGAGGGTTCACTGTACTCCATAAAATTTACAAAAAGCGAGGTGAAACACTCAACCAGGGCTGCTTTTTTGAACATTTCTCGAGGGCCATGGCGAGCCATTTCAAAAAAGCTGCACAACTAACGTATAAAATATTGATAAATTTGCTCTGCCTGATGTGTGTGTCAAGTTTCACGAGTTGTCGTTCATATTTAGAACCTCGTAATCAGCGTTGTTTTATTGCCAAACAGTGCAATGCCACTCCCACAACTTTTCACGAAAAAGGATGAATTTCGTATTGTGACATCCTCATGGCCGAAACAGTCCTCCGAGCATATATGAGGGCGACCTTGTTGAGTTGCACGGAGAAAAACATCCAAGAAAATAACTTGTATTAGCTTTTACCAGTTGGTGGCGCTACTACTACGATGAAAAATAAGTTGGTAGATGTCTTCAGGGCTGAAGTATCCTCAAATGTGTACAACTTCGAGAAGATAGGATCATCTGAGTCATGTTGCCGGAGCTTTTGTTGCCACAGAGTACAATCGGACTTTTCAGCACCGTAATAGCCACGCCTTTTGCCAAAACGTCACAAAATTCGGCAGAGAGTAAGATCATTGTCTTGAGTCTTTTCTGACTAATTTTCAGTCGGATTCGTCAAAAGGGCACCGTGCAGTATGTGAAAATTAAAATAAAAACAAATTTTTGATTCCACTTGGCGGCGCTGTGTGTATAACAAAATAATAACATTAAGATGTCTTCAGGTCGGGACATTTTATTTACAGGTGAAGGTTTGGATTATTAGGAGCATGTGCAGGGGAGTTATTAAGCATTCATTTATTTGTATGAGGTTCATTTTGTCTTCTTATTATTGATATTTGACAGATTCATTAAAAGCAGACAATTATGTTTTAGGTAAATGTTTTACCTGACATGTTTCGGCGAGTCTTTCGCCTTCTTCAGAGTGTCGCATGATGGTGTCTTGAGACCCGTCTTTATCAGCTTATGTTCCATGAGGGTGTGAATTACCTGTCAAAAAAATGAAAAATCATAGCAGTAAAAGAACAAGCACAACATGAATATTACAAATCAGCAATCACTGACCACTGCAGAAGGGAAAACCACATCATGGACCGGGAGAAGGGCAGGGTCATCCGCACCGAAGAGAACAAACAACAGCGCTGGATCAGAGAGGCCATTGAGATCTGCAAGCGAGGCATAAAAACCATGAACAGAGACAAGGGAGCCTTCATCCTCTCTACCACCTGGAGCAGCATCTTGGCGGAGTGAACGGACAGCGGGGGGTGTGACTTGCCTTCATTCTTGTGACAGGTAAGTCACGCCCTCATGGAACATCAGCTGATAAAGACGGGTCACAAGACACCATCATGTGACACTCTGAAGAAGGCGAAAGACTTTCGTATTGTGACATCCTCAAGGCCTAAACACTAATCCGAGCAAATATAAGGTAGATTTTGTGAACCTGCCCGGAGAAAAACATCAACGAAAATAATTTGTATTTGTTTTACCAGTTGGTGGCGCTACCACTGCGATCAAAAATAAGTTGGCAGCCGTCTTCAGGGCCTGAATATCCTCAAATGTGAAAAATTTCGAGAAGATGGATCATCTGAATCATTTTGCAGGAACTTTTGTTGCCACGGAGAATAATCAGACTCTGCGGCACCGCAATAGCCACGCCCTTCGAAGGAAAGTCACAAAAATAGGGATAGAGTAAGATCAATGTCTTGAGTCTTTTCTCGCCAATTTTCAATCGGATTCGTTAAAAGGGCACCGTGCAGTACGTCAAAACGTAAAAAATGATATTGATTGGCGCAAGGTGTATAACAGAATATAAACATATAGATGTCTTCAGGTACCGACTCTTTATGTACATGTGAAGTTTTGGATTTTTAGCAGCATGTGCAGGAGAGTTATTAAGCATTTTGTCCATTGCGGCGAAGGAAATCTTAAGTGAAAACTTTGAAGCCCCGCCCCCGTCATATAGTATTTCAGAAACAAAAGATTTTAGCCCCAGTGTTTGTCCCAGGTCTTAAGATGCTACAGACAAAATTTTAAGGCAATCAGATGAAGCCTTTAGGATCAGGGTGCAAAAGAATGACCCCTGTAAACATGCAAAAAAGAGCAAAAGTCGGACTTTCAAAAATTCATAACTCACTTCCTGTTCATATTAGACGTTTAAAATATCAAATTTCTCGCCATGCCCGATGAGACTGCCAAGTTTGGTGAGTTTTTGTGCATGTTTCGGGGGTCAAAAATGCGATCGAACAATCGGAAAAATAATAATAATAATAATTTCTACAAAAACAACAGGGACTTCGCAGCGGTCGCTGCTCAGGCCCTAATAATAATAATAATAATAATAATAAAAAAAGTAATAATATTTTCTAGAAAAACAATAGGGACCTCGCAGCGGTCACTGCTCGGGCCCTAATAATAATAATAATAATAATTTCCACAAAAACAATGGGGACCTCGTAGCGGTCGCTGCTCGGCCCTAATAATAATTTCTACATAAACAATAGGGACCTCGCCGCGGTCGCTGCTCGGGCCCCAATAATAATTTCTACACAAAGTCCATTGTGGTGACCCGCCCCCTTTTAAGTAAATTCAAAATGGCCGACTTCCTGTAAAACCTAGCTCATTGCTCCAAGAGACTTTTTTGTAGGTCTTGGCCTTATACATACAGTGAACCCTCGCTACTTCGCGGTTCACCTTTCGCGGGTTCAGTGCTTCGCGGGTATAAAAAATATTCGGGGGCATTGTAGTTTCGCCGAGCGGCACGACGGGCGCTGGAGCGGTTAAACGGCCGGCGTGCGCCGAAGAAGAGCGTGGGCGAAGAGGAGATTGGACGAAGAAGAGCACGTTCCCCCGGACACGATCGGTGGCGACGTTTCGCGCGGTTCGGACCGTACCAGAGCTCCGGCCGGCGTGCGTGGCAGTTAAGCCGTAGAGGAGCACCTTCCCCGGGCACGGGCGGTGCCAAGCGGCCCCTAAGTTTAACCGAATGGAAGCTCCGGAGGAGGAGGGCATGCTCGCGTCACAGTAAGCCGAAGAGGAGCACCTTCCCCGGGCACGGGCGGTTCCAAGCGGCCCCTAAGTTTAACCGAATGGAAGCTCCGGAGGAGGAGGGCATGCTCGCGTCACAGTAAGCCGAAGAGGAGCACCTTCGCCGGGCACGGGCGGTTCCAAGCGGCCCCTAAGTTTAACCGAATGGAAGCTCCGGAGGAGGAGGGCATGCTCGCGACACAGTAAGCCGAAGAGGAGCACCTTCCCCGGGCACGGGCGGTGCCAAGCGGCCCCTAAGTTTAACCGAATGGAAGCTCCGGGGGAGGAGGGCGGGCGTGTGTCACAGTTAAGCCGAATTGGAACACCTCTTCCGCCCGGGCACGAACGGAGCGCGAAGCTGTCAGTTATGAATGAATAAATGAATAAATAAATAAATAAATAAAGAATGCCACCTTTCATTTCACAGGGCACACCGGACGGCGTACCAGCAGGTAAAAGTCGGAGTAATTAAATAAATACAAAAAGAATGGCTGGGGAATAAAAAAATAATACGTTTTAATAATAATTTGGTTTTTTTGTTATAACATGAATTTCACTCTCTCTCTCTCTCCTCGTATATATATATATATATATATATATATATATATATATATATATATATATATATATTTATATATTTATTATATATATTGTATTTTTTTTTAAGCATTTTTGAAGGTGCGCCGCTACTTCGCGGATTTTCAGTTTTTGCGGGTGGTCTCGGTCCCCATTATAATATAATAATAATAATATAATATTCCCTTTATTAGTCCCACAATGGGGAAATTTGAGATTCTAACCCAGGCCTCGTGGGGAGACTGGGTCCTGAACGCGGCGCCTTAGACCACTCGGCCATCCTGGCAGCCATAATAATACTAATATTCCCTTTATTAGTCCCACAATGGGGAAATTCGAGATTCGAACCCAGGCCTCCTGGGGAGACTGGGTCCTGAACGCGGCGCCTTAGACCACTCGGCCATCCTGGCAGCCAAAGAAATCATGCGAGGCACATCAGGTGGGGATCGAACCCGCGCCGATAATACGTGCTTGCACTGCAATTCTTGTCATTGACCATTCGACCATTTTAACATTAACCGCGATAACCGAGGGTTCACTGTACTCCATAAAATTTACAAAAAGCGAGGTGAAACACTCAACCAGGGCTGCTTTTTTGAACATTTCTCGAGGGCCATGGCGAGCCATTTCAAAAAAGCTGCACAACTAACGGATAAAATATTGATAAATTTGCTCTGCCTGATGTGTGTGTAAAGTTTCACGAGTTGTCGTTCATATTTAGAACCTCATAATCAGCGTTGTTTTATTGCCGAACAGTGCAATGCCACTCCCACAACTTTTCACGAAAAAGGATGAATTTCGTATTGTGACATCCTCATGGCCGAAACAGTCATCCGAGCATATATGAGGGCGACCTTGTTGAGTTGCACGGAGAAAAACATCCAAGAAAATAATTTGTATTAGCTTTTACCAGTTGGTGGCGCTACTACTACGATGAAAAATAAGTTGGTAGATGTCTTCAGGGCTGAAGTATCCTCAAATGTGTACAACTTCGAGAAGATAGGATCATCTGAGTCATGTTGCCGGAGCTTTTGTTGCCACAAAGTACAATCGGACTTTTCAGCACCGTAATAGCCACGCCTTTTGCCAAAACGTCACAAAATTCGGCAGAGAGTAAGATCATTGTCTTGAGTCTTTTCTGACAAATTTTCAGTCGGATTCGTCAAAAGGGCACCGTGCAGTATGTGAAAATTAAAATAAAAACACATTTTTGATTCCACTTGGCGGCGCTGTGTGTATAACAAAATAATAACATTAAGATGTCTTCAGGTCGGGACGTTTTATTTACAGGTGAAGGTTTGGATTTTTAGGAGCATGTGCAGGGGAGTTATTAAGCATTCATTTATTTGTATTAGGTTCATTTTGTCTTCTTATTATTGATATTTGACAGATTCATTAAAAGCAGACAATTATGTTTTAGGTTAATTTTTTACCTGACATGTTTCGGCGAGTCTTTCGCCTTCTTCAGAGTGTCGCATGATGGTGTCTTGAGACCCGTCTTTATCAGCTGATGTTCCATGAGGGTGTGACTTACCTGTCAAAAAAATGAAAAATCAGAGCAGTAAAAGAACAAGCACAACATGAATATTACAAATCAGCAATCACTGACCACTGCAAAAGGGAAAACCACATCATGGACCGGGAGAAGGGCAGGGTCATCCGCAACGAAGAGAACAAACAACAGCGCTGGATCAGAGAGGCCATTGAGATCTGCAAGCGAGGCATAAAAACCATGAACAGAGACAAGGGAGCCTTCATCCTCTCTACCACCTGGAGCAGCATCTTGGCGGAGTGAACGGACAGCGGGGGGCGTGACTTGCCTTCATTCTTGTGACAGGTAAGTCACGCCCTCATGGAACATCAGCTGATAAAGACGGGTCACAAGACACCATCATGTGACACTCTGAAGAAGGCGAAAGACTTTCATATTGTGACATCCTCAAGGCCTAAACACTCATCCGAACAAACATAAGGTAGATTTTGTTAACCTGCCCGGAGAAAAACATCAACGAAAATAATTTGTATTTGTTTTAACCAGTTGGTGGCGCTACCACTGCGATCAAAAATAAGTTGGCAGCCGTCTTCAGGGCCTGAATATCCTCAAATGTGAAAAATTTCGAGAAGATGGATCATCTGAATCATTTTGCAGGAACTTTTGTTGCCACGGAGATTAATCAGACTCTGCGGCACCGTAATAGCCACGCCCTTCGAAGGAAAGTCACAAAAATAGGGATAGAGTAAGATCAATGTCTTGAGTCTTTTCTAGCCAATTTTCAATCGGATTCGTTAAAAGGGCACCGTGCAGTACGTCAAAATGTATAAAATTATATTGATTGGCGCAAGGTGTATAACTGAATATAAACATATCGATGTCTTCAGGTACCGACTCTTTATGTACATGTGAAGTTTTGGATTTTTAGCAGCATGTGCAGGAGAGTTATTAAGCATTTTGTCCATTGCGGCGAAGGAAATCTTAAGTGAAAACTTCGAAGCCCCGCCCCCGTTCATATAGTATTTCGGAAACAAAAGATTTTAGCCCCAGTGTTTGTCCCAGGTCTTAAGATGCTACAGACAGAATTTTAAGGCAATCAGATGAAGCCTTTAGGATCAGGGTGCAAAAGAATGACCCCTGTAAACATGCAAAAAAGGGCAAAAGTCGGACTTTCAAAAATTCATAACTCACTTCCTGTTCATATTAGACGTTAAAATATCAAATTTTTCGCCATGCCCGATGAGACTGCCAAGTTTGGTGAATTTTTGTGCATGTTTCGGGGGTCAAAAATGCGATCGAACAATCGGAAAAATAATAATAATAATAATTTCTACAAAAACAATAGGGACTTCGCAGCCGTCGCAGCTCGGGCCCTAATAACAATAGGGACCTCGCAGCGGTCACTGCTCGGGCCCTAATAATATTAATAATAATAATTTCCACAAAAACAATGGGGACCTCGTAGCGGTCGCTGCTCGGGCCCTAATAATAATTTCTACATAAACAATAGGGACCTCGCCGCGGTCGCTGCTCGGGCCCCAATAATAATTTCTACACAAAGTCCATTGTGGTGACCCGCCCCCTTTTAAGTAAATTCAAAATGGCCGACTTCCTGTAAAACCTAGCTCATTGCTCCAAGAGACTTTTTTGTAGGTCTTGGTCTTATACATACAGTGAACCCTCGCTACTTCGCGGTTCACCTTTCGCGGGTTCAGTGCTTCGCGGGTATAAAAAATATTCGGGGGCATTGTAGTTTCGCCGAGCGGCACGACGGGGCGCTGGAGCGGTTAGACGGCCGGCGTGCGCCGAAGAAGAGCGTGGGCGAAGAGGAGAGTGGACGAAGAAGAGCACGTTCCCCCGGACACGATCGGTGGCGACGTTTCGCGCGGTTCGGACCGTACCAGAGCTCCGGCCGGCGTGCGTGGCAGTTAAGCCGTAGAGGAGCACCTTCCCCGGGCACGGGCGGTGCCAAGCGGCCCCTAAGTTTAATGGAATGGAAGCTCCGGAGGAGGAGGGCATGCTCGCGTCACAGTAAGCCGAAGAGGAGCACCTTCCCCGGGCACGGGCGGTTCCAAGCGGCCCCTAAGTTTAACCGAATGGAAGCTCCGGAGGAGGAGGGCATGCTCGCGACACAGTAAGCCGAAGAGGAGCACCTTCCCCGGGCACGGCGGTGCCAAGCGGCCCCTAAGTTTAACCGAATGGAAGCTCCGGGGGAGGAGGGTGGGCGTGTGTCACAGTTAAGCCGAATTGGAGCACCTCTTCCGCCCGGGCACGAGCGGAGCGCGAAGCTGTCAGTTATGAATGAATAAATGAATAAATAAATAAATAAATAAAGAATGGCACCTTTCATTGCACAGGGCACACCGGACGGCGTACCAGCAGGTAAAAGTCGGAGTAATTAAATAAATACAAAAAGAATGGCTGGGGAATAAAAAAATAATACGTTTTAATAATAATTTGTTTTTTTTGTTATAACATGAATTTCACTCTCACTCTCCCCGTATATATATATATATATATATATATATATATTGTATTTTTTTTTAAAGCATTTTTGAAGGTGCGCCGCTACTTCGCGGATTTTCAGTTTTCGCGGGTGGTCTCGGTCCCCATTAACCGCGATAACCGAGGGTTCACTGTACTCCATAAAATTTACAAAAAGCGAGGTGAAACACTCAACCAGGGCTGCTCTGCATGTTGTGCTGGGCCACCTGGAACAACAGCGGAGCTATGCAAGGATGCTCTTTGTGGACTACAGCTCGGCATTCAACACAATCATCCCAGACATCCTCGTCGCCAAACTGGACACTCTCGGCCTCCCTGCCCTCACACACATCTGGATTAAGGACTTTCTGACCAACAGACCCCAGACTGTGTTGCTCGGCCCCTACACGTCCTCCACCCTCATGGTGAGCACCGGTTCCCCCCAAGGATGCGTGCTGAGCCCTCTCCTGTACGCCCTCTACACCTACGACTGCAGCCCGGCCCACGGCAACAACACCATCGTCAAGTTTGCTGACGACACGACAGTGGTCGGTCTGATCTCGGAAGGTGACGAGACAGCCTACAGAGAGGAGGTAGGGAGACTGACAACTTGGTGCAAGGACAACAGACTGCACCTTAACTCTGCTAAAACAAAGGAGATTGTCGTCGACTTCAGGAGGAACAAGACGCTGCCGCACCCCTCTGCATCGAAGGCGTGTGTGTGGAGAGGGTCCACACGTTCAAGTTCCTGGGAGTACAGATCTCCGATGACCTTTCTTGGAGTCACAACACCACAGCAGTGGTAAAGAAGGTCCGCCAACGTCTGCACTTCCTGAGAGTCCTCAGGAAATTCAACCTGGACAGGAAGCTGCTGCTGGCCTTCTACCACTCGTCCATCGAGAGCCTGCTGACGTACTGTGTCTCCACCTGGTACAGCGGCTGCACTGAGGCGGACAGAGTGAGGCTCCAGAGGACAGTCAAAACAGCGCAAAGGATTATTGGCTGCCCTCTCCCCTCGCTGTCGGACATCTACACCGCCCGGTGCCTCAGAGGGGCTCTCAACATCGTCAAAGACAATACCCACCCAAACTCACACCTGTTCGACCGGTTGCCCTCTGGCAGGCGCTACAGATGCATCAAATCAAGGACCAATACACTGAGAAACAGTTTCTTTCCGAGAGCCATCTCCATACTGAACTCTCACACACACACGAGACCACCCTAACCTTGCAAAACAGCATTGTGATGTGTTTCTATATGCCCTATTCAGTACTGAATTCCATTGCACTGTCTTATTTATTTATCTAATTTATATATTGTCTGTATTATTGTTGTATTGCACTGGAGAGGGGAGCCCTCTAATCTCGTTGCACACTTGAGTACAATGACAATAAAGGGATTTCTATTTCTATTCTATTCTTTTTTTAACTTTTCTCGAGGGCCAAGGCGAGCCATTTCAAAAAAGCTGCACAACTAACGTATAAAATATTGATAAATTTGCTCTGCCTGATGTGTGTGTAAAGTTTCACGAGTTGTCGTTCATATTTAGAACCTCATAATCAGCGTTGTTTTATTGCCGAACAGTGCAATGCCACTCCCACAACTTTTCACGAAAAAGGATGAATTTCGTATTGTGACATCCTCATGGCCGAAACAGTCATCCGAGCATATATGAGGGCGACCTTGTTGAGTTGCACGGAGAAAAACATCCAAGAAAATAACTTGTATTAGCTTTTACCAGTTGGTGGCGCTACTACTACGATGAAAAATAAGTTGGTAGATGTCTTCAGGGCTGAAGTATCCTCAAATGTGTACAACTTCGAGAAGATAGGATCATCTGAGTCATGTTGCCGGAGCTTTTGTTGCCACAAAGTACAATCGGACTTTTCAGCACCGTAATAGCCACGCCTTTTGCCAAAACGTCACAAAATTCGGCAGAGAGTAAGATCATTGTCTTGAGTCTTTTCTGACTAATTTTCAGTCGGATTCGTCAAAAGGGCACCGTGCAGTACGTGAAAATTAAAATAAAAACACATTTTTGATTCCACTTGGCGGCGCTGTGTGTATAACAAAATAATAACATTAAGATGTCTTCAGGTCGGGACGTTTTATTTACAGGTGAAGGTTTGGATTTTTAGGAGCATGTGCAGGGGCGTTATTAAGCATTCATTTATTTGTATTAGGTTCATTTTGTCTTCTTATTATTGATATTTGACTGATTCATTAAAAGCAGACAATTATGTTTTAGGTTAATTTTTTACCTGACATGTTTCGGCGAGTCTTTCGCCTTCTTCAGAGTGTCGCATGATGGTGTCTTGAGACCCGTCTTTATCAGCTGATGTTCCATGAGGGTGTGACTTACCTGTCAAAAAAATGAAAAATCAGAGCAGTAAAAGAACAAGCACAACATGAATATTACAAATCAGCAATCACTGACCACTGCAAAAGGGAAAACCACATCATGGACCGGGAGAAGGGCAGGGTCATCCGCAACGAAGAGAACAAACAACAGCGCTGGATCAGAGAGGCCATTGAGATCTGCAAGCGAGGCATAAAAACCATGAACAGAGACAATCCTCTCTACCACCTGGAGCAGCATCTTGGCGGAGTGAACGGACAGCGGGGGGCGTGACTTGCCTTCATTCTTGTGACAGGTAAGTCACGCCCTCATGGAACATCAGCTGATAAAGACGGGTCACAAGACACCATCATGTGACACTCTGAAGAAGGCGAAAGACTTTCGTATTGTGACATCCTCAAGGCCTAAACACTCATCCGAGCAAATATAAGGTAGATTTTGTTAACCTGCCCGGAGAAAAAAATCAACGAAAATAATTTGTATTTGTTTTAACCAGTTGGTGGCGCTACCACTGCGATCAAAAATAAGTTGGCAGCCGTCTTCAGGGCCTGAATATCCTCAAATGTGAAAAATTTCGAGAAGATGGATCATCTGAATCATTTTGCAGGAACTTTTGTTGCCACGGAGAATAATCAGACTCTGCGGCACCGTAATAGCCACGCCCTTCGAAGGAAAGTCACAAAAATAGGGATAGAGTAAGATCAATGTCTTGAGTCTTTTCTAGCCAATTTTCAATCGGATTCGTTAAAAGGGCACCGTGCAGTACGTCAAAATGTAAAAAATTATATTGATTGGCGCAAGGTGTATAACAGAGTATAAACATATAGATGTCTTCAGGTACCGACTCTTTATGTACATGTGAAGTTTTGGATTTTTAGCAGCATGTGCAGGAGAGTTATTAAGCATTTTGTCCATTGCGGCGAAGGAAATCTTAAGTGAAAACTTTGAAGCCCCGCCCCCGTCATATAGTATTTCGGAAACAAAAGATTTTAGCCCCAATTTTAGCCCCAGTGTTTGTCCCAGGTCTTAAGATGCTACAGACAGAATTTTAAGGCAATCAGATGAAGCCTTTAGGATCAGGGTGCAAAAGAATGACCCCTGTAAACATGCAAAAAAGGGCAAAAGTCGGACTTTCAAAAATTCATAACTCACTTCCTGTTCATATTAGACGTTTAAAATATCAAATTTCTCCCCATGCCCGATGAGACTGCCAAGTTTGGTGAGTTTTTGTGCATGTTTCGGGGGTCAAAAATGCAATCGAACAATCGGAAAAATAATAATAATAATAATTTCTACAAAAACAACAGGGACTTCGCAGCGGTCGCTGCTCAGGCCCTAATAATAATAATAATAATAATAATAAAAGTAATAATATTTTCTACAAAAACAATAGGGACCTCGCAGCCGTCGCAGCTCGGGCCCTAATAACAATTTCTAGAAAAACAATAGGGACCTCGCAGCGGTCACTGCTCGGGCCCTAATAATAATAATAATAATAATTTCTACAAAAACAATAGGGACCTCGCCGCGGTCGCTGCTCGGGCCCCAATTATAATTTCTACACAAAGTCCATTGTGGTGACCCGCCCCCTTTTAAGTAAATTCAAAATGGCCGACTTCCTGTAAAACCTAGCTCATTGCTCCAAGAGACTTTTTTGTAGGTCTTGGTCTTATACATACAGTGAACCCTCGCTACTTGGCGGTTCACCTTTCGCGGGTTCAGTGCTTCGCGGGTCTAAAAAATATTCGGGGGCATTGTAGTTTCGCCGAGCGGCACGACGGGGCGCTGGAGCGGTTAGACGGCCGGTGTGCGCCGAAGAAGAGCGTGGGCGAAGAGGAGAGTGGACGAAGAAGAGCACGTTCCCCCGGACACGATCGGTGGCGACGTTTCGCGCGGTTCGGACAGTACCAGAGCTCCGGCCGGCGTGCGTGGCAGTTAAGCCGTAGAGGAGAACCTTCCCCGGGCACGGGCGGTGCCAAGCGGCCCCTAAGTTTAACCGAATGGAAGCTCCGGAGGAGGAGGGCATGCTCGCGTCACAGTAAGCCGAAGAGGAGCACCTTCCCCGGGCACGGGCGATTCCAAGCGGCCCCTAAGTTTAACCGAATGGAAGCTCCGGAGGAGGAGGGCATGCTCGCGTCACAGTAAGCCGAAGAGGAGCACCTTCCCCGGGCACGGGCGGTGCCAAGCGGCCCCTAAGTTTAACCGAATGGAAGCTCCGGGGGAGGAGGGCGGGTGTGTGTCACAGTTAAGCCGAATTGGAGCACCTCTTCCGCCCGGGCACGAGCGGAGCGCGAAGCTGTCAGTTATGAATGTATAAAAGAATAAATAAATAAATGAATAAAGAATGCCACCTTTCATTTCACAGGGCACACCGGACGGCGTACCAGCAGATAAAAGTCGGAGTAATTAAATAAATACAAAAAGAATGGCTGGGGAATAAAAAAATAATACGTTTTAATAATAATTTGGTTTTTTTGTTATAACATGAATTTCACTCTCTCTCTCCCCGTATATATATATATATATATATATATATATATATATATATATATATATATTTATATATTTATTATATATATTGTATATTTTTTTAAGCATTTTTGAAGGTGCGCCGCTACTTCGCGGATTTTCAGTTTTCGCGGGTGGTCTCTGTCCCCATTAACCGCGATTACCGAGGGTTCACTGTACTCCATAAAATTTACAAAAAGCGAGGTGAAACACTCAACCAGGGCTGCTTTTTTTAACATTTCTCGAGGGCCATGGCGAGCCATTTCAAAAAAGCTGCACAACTAACGTATAAAATATTGATAAATTTGCTCGGCCTGATGTGTGTGTAAAGTTTCACGAGTTGTCGTTCATATTTAGAACCTCATAATCAGCGTTGTTTTATTGCCGAACAGTGCAATGCCACTCCCACAACTTTACACGAAAAAGGACGAATTTCGTATTGTGACATCCTCATGGCCGAAACAGTCATCCGAGCATATATGAGGGCGACCTTGTTGAGTTGCACGGGGAAAAACATCCAAGAAAATAACTTGTATTAGCTTTTACCAGTTGGTGGCGCTACTACTACGATGAAAAATAAGTTGGTCGATGTCTTCAGGGCTGAAGTATCCTCAAATGTGTACAACTTCGAGAAGATAGGATCATCTGAGTCATGTTGCCGGAGCTTTTGTTGCCACAGAGTACAATCTGACTTTTCAGCACCGTAATAGCCACGCCTTTTGCCAAAACGTCACAAAATTCGGCAGAGAGAAAGATCATTGTCTTGAGTCTTTTCTGACTAATTTTCAGTCGGATTTGTCAAAAGGGCACCGTGCAGGATGTGAAAATTAAAATAAAAACACATTTTTGATTCCACTTGGCGGCGCTGTGTGTAGAACAAAATAATAACATTAAGATGTCTTCAGGTCGGGACGTTTTATTTACAGGTGAAGGTTTGGATTTTCAGGAGCATGTGCAGGGGAGTTATTAAGCATTCATTTATTTGTATTAGGTTCATTTTGTCTTCTTATTATTGATATTTGACTGATTCATTAAAAGCAGACAATTATGTTTTAGGTTAATTTTTTACCTGACATGTTTCGGCGAGTCTTTCGCCTTCTTCAGAGTGTCGCATGATGGTGTCTTGAGACCCGTCTTTATCAGCTGATGTTCCATGAGGGTGTGACTTACCTGTCAAAAAAATGAAAAATCAGAGCAGTAAAAGAACAAGCACAACATGAACATTACAAATCAGCAATCACTGACCACTGCAAAAGGGAAAACCACATCATGGACCGGGAGAAGGGCAGGGTCATCCGCACCGAAGAGAACAAACAACAGCGCTGGATCAGAGAGGCCATTGAGATCTGCAAGCGAGGCATAAAAACCATGAACAGAGACAAGGGAGCCTTCATCCTCTCTACCACCTAGAGCAGCATCTTGGCGGAGTGAACGGACAGCGGGGGGTGTGACTTGCCTTCATTCTTGTGACAGGTAAGTCACGCCCTCATGGAACATCAGCTGATAAAGACGGGTCACAAGACACCATCATGTGACACTCTGAAGAAGGCGAAAGACTTTCGTATTGTGACATCCTCAAGGCCTAAACACTCATCCGAGCAAATATAAGGTAGATTTTGTGAACCTGCCCGGAGAAAAACATCAACGAAAATAATTTGTATTTGTTTTAACCAGTTGGTGGCGCTACCACTGCGATCAAAAATAAGTTGGCAGCCGTCTTCAGGGCCTGAATATCCTCAAATGTGAAAAATTTCGAGAAGATGGATCATCTGAATCATTTTGCAGGAACTTTTGTTGCCACGGAGAATAATCAGACTCTGCGGCACCGCAATAGCCACGCCCTTCGAAGGAAAGTCACAAAAATAGGGATAGAGTAAGATCAATGTCTTGAGTCTTTTCTAGCCAATTTTCAATCGGATTCGTTAAAAGGGCACCGTGCAGTACGTCAAAATGTAAAAAATGTTATTGATTGGCGCAAGGTGTATAACAGAATATAAACATATAGATGTCTTCAGGTACCGACTCTTTATGTACATGTGAAGTTTTGGATTTTTAGCAGCATGTGCAGGAGAGTTATTAAGCATTTTGTCCATTGCGGCGAAGGAAATCTTAAGTGAAAACTTTGAAGCCCCGCCCCCGTCATATAGTATTTCGGAAACAAAAGATTTTAGCCCCAGTGTTTGTCCCAGGTCTTAAGATGCTACAGACAGAATTTTAAGGCAATCAGATGAAGCCTTTAGGATCAGGGTGCAAAAGAATGACCCCTGTAAACATGCAAAAAAGGGCAAAAGTCGGACTTTCAAAAATTCATAACTCACTTCCTGTTCATATTAGACGTTAAAATATCAAATTTCTCGCCATGCCCGATGAGACTGCCAAGTTTGGTGAGTTTTTGTGCATGTTTCGGGGTCAAAAATGCGATCGTACAATCGGAAAAATAATAATAATAATAATTTCTACAAAAACAACAGGGACTTCGCAGCGGTCGCTGCTCAGGCCCTAATAATAATAATAATAATAATAATAAAAGTAATGATATTTTCTACAAAAACAATAGGGACCTCGCAGCCGTCGCAGCTCGGGCCCTAATAACAATTTCTAGAAAAACAATAGGGACCTCGCAGCGGTCACTGCTCGGGCCCTAATAATAATAATAATAATAATTTCCACAAAAACAATGGGGACCTCGTAGCGGTCGCTGCTCGGGCCCTAATAATAATTTCTACATAAACAATAGGGACCTCGCCGCGGTCGCTGCTCGGGCCCCAATAATAATTTCTACACAAAGTCCATTGTGGTGACCCGCCCCTTTTAAGTAAATTCAAAATGGCCGACTTCCTGTAAAACCTAGCTCATTGCTTCAAGAGACTTTTTTGTAGGTCTTGGTCTTATACATACAGTGAACCCTCGCTACTTCGCGGTTCACCTTTCGCGGGTTCAGTGCTTCGCGGGTATAAAAAATATTCGGGGGCATTGTAGTTTCGCCGAGTGGCACGACGGGCGCTGGAGCGGTTAGACGGCCGGCGTGCGCCGGAGAAGAGCGTGGGCGAAGAGGAGAGTGGACGAAGAAGAGCACGTTCCCCCGGACACGATCGGTGGCGACGTTTCGCGCGGTTCGGACCGTACCAAGGCTCCGGCCGGCGTGCGTGGCAGTTAAGCCGTAGAGGAGCACCGTCCCCGGGCACGGGCGGTGCCAAGCGGCCCCTAAGTTTAACCGAATGGAAGCTCCGGAGGAGGAGGGCATGCTCGCGTCACAGTAAGCCGAAGAGGAGCACCTTCCCCAGGCACGGGCGGTTCCAAGCGGCCCCTAAGTTTAACCAAATGGAAGCTCCGGAGGAGGAGGGCATGCTCGCGTCACAGTAAGCCGAAGAGGAGCACCTTTGCCGGGCACGGGCGGTTCCAAGCGGCCCCTAAGTTTAACCGAATGGAAGCTCCGGAGGAGGCGGGCATGCTCGCGTCACAGTAAGCCGAAGAGGAGCACCTTCCCCGGGCACGGGCGGTGCCAAGCGGCCCCTAAGTTTAACCGAATGGAAGCTCCGGGGGAGGAGGGCGGGCGTGTGTCACAGTTAAGCCGAATTGGAACACCTCTTCCGCCCGGACACGAACGGAGCGCGAAGCTGTCAGTTATGAATGAATAAATGAATAAATAAATAAATAATTAAAGAATGCCACCTTTCATTTCACAGGGAACACCGGACGGCGTACCAGCTGGTAAAAGTCGGAGTAATTAAATAAATACAAAAAGAATGGCTGGGGAATAAAAAAATAATACGTTTTAATAATAATTTGGTTTTTTTGTTATAACATGAATTTCACTCTCTCTCTCTCTCTCTCCCCGTATATATATATATATATATATATATATATATATATATATATATATATATATATATATATATATATTATTATATATATTGTATTTTCTTTTAAGCATTTTTGAAGGTGCGCCGCTACTTCGCGGATTTTCAGTTTCCGCGGGTGGTCTCGGTCCCCATTAACCGCGATAACCGAGGGTTCACTGTACTCCATAAAATTTACAAAAAGCGAGGTGAAACACTCAACCAGGGCTGCTTTTTTGAACATTTCTCGAGGGCCATGGCGAGCCATTTCAAAAAAGCTGCACAACTAACGTATAAAATATTGATAAATTTGCTCTGCCTGATGTGTGTGTCAAGTTTCACGAGTTGTCGTTCATATTTAGAACCTCATAATCAGCGTTGTTTTATTGCCAAACAGTGCAATGCCACTCCCACAACTTTTCACGAAAAAGGATGAATTTCGTATTGTGACATCCTCATGGCCGAAACAGTCCTCGGAGCATATATGAGGGCGACCTTGTTGAGTTGCACGGAGAAAAACATCCAAGAAAATAACTTGTATTAGCTTTTACCAGTTGGTGGCGCTACTACTACGATGAAAAATAAGTTGGTAGATGTCTTCAGGGCTGAAGTATCCTCAAATGTGTACAACTTCGAGAAGATAGGATCATCTGAGTCATGTTGCCGGAGCTTTTGTTGCCACAGAGTACAATCGGACTTTTCAGCACCGTAATAGCCACGCCTTTTGCCAAAACGTCACAAAATTCGGCAGAGAGTAAGATCATTGTCTTGAGTCTTTTCTGACTAATTTTCAGTCGGATTCGTCAAAAGGGCCCGTGCAGTACGTGGAAATTAAAATAAAAACAAATTTTTGATTCCACTTGGCGGCGCTGTGTGTATAACAAAATAATAACATTAAGATGTCTTCAGGTCGGGACATTTTATTGACAGGTGAAGGTTTGGATTATTAGGAGCATGTGCAGGGGAGTTATTAAGCATTCATTTATTTGTATGAGGTTCATTTTGTCTTCTTATTATTGATATTTGACAGATTCATTAAAAGCAGACAATTATGTTTTAGGTAAATGTTTTACCTGACATGTTTCGGCGAGTCTTTCGCCTTCTTCAGAGTGTCGCATGATGGTGTCTTGAGACCCGTCTTTATCAGCTTATGTTCCATGAGGGTGTGAATTACCTGTCAAAAAAATGAAAAATCATAGCAGTAAAAGAACAAGCACAACATGAATATTACAAATCAGCAATCACTGACCACTGCAGAAGGGAAAACCATATCATGGACCGGGCGAAGGGCAGGGTCATCCGCACCGAAGAGAACAAACAACAGCGCTGGATCAGAGAGGCCATTGAGATCTGCAAGCGAGGCATAAAAACCATGAACAGAGACAAGGGAGCCTTCATCCTCTCTACCACCTGGAGCAGCATCTTGGCGGAGTGAACGGACAGCGGGGGGTGTGACTTGCCTTCATTCTTGTGACAGGTAAGTCACGCCCTCATGGAACATCAGCTGATAAAGACGGGTCACAAGACACCATCATGTGACACTCTGAAGAAGGCGAAAGACTTTCGTATTGTGACATCCTCAAGGCCTAAACACTAATCCGAGCAAATATAAGGTAGATTTTGTGAACCTGCCCGGAGAAAAACATCAACGAAAATAATTTGTATTTGTTTTACCAGTTGGTGGCGCTACCACTGCGATCAAAAATAAGTTGGCAGCCGTCTTCAGGGCCTGAATATCCTCAAATGTGAAAAATTTCGAGAAGATGGATCATCTGAATCATTTTGCAGGAACTTTTGTTGCCACGGAGAATAATCAGACTCTGCGGCACCGCAATAGCCACGCCCTTCGAAGGAAAGTCACAAAAATAGGGATAGAGTAAGATCAATGTCTTGAGTCTTTTCTCGCCAATTTTCAATCGGATTCGTTAAAAGGGCACCGTGCAGTATGTCAAAACGTAAAAAATGATATTGATTGGCGCAAGGTGTATAACAGAATATAAACATATAGATGTCTTCAGGTACCGACTCTTTATGTACATGTGAAGTTTTTTTGGATTTTTAGCAGCATGTGCAGGAGAGTTATTAAGCATTTTGTCCATTGCGGCGAAGGAAATCTTAAGTGAAAACTTTGAAGCCCCGCCCCCGTCATATAGTATTTCGGAAACAAAAGATTTTAGCCCCAGTGTTTGTCCCAGGTCTTAAGATGCTACAGACAGAATTTTAAGGCAATCAGATGAAGCCTTTAGGATCAGGGTGCAAAAGAATGACCCCTGTAAACATGCAAAAAAGGGCAAAAGTCGGACTTTCAAAAATTCATAACTCACTTCCTGTTCATATTAGACGTTAAAATATCAAATTTCTCGCCATGCCCGATGAGACTGCCAAGTTTGGTGAGTTTTTGTGCATGTTTCGGGGTCAAAAATGCGATCGTACAATCGGAAAAATAATAATAATAATAATTTCTACAAAAACAACAGGGACTTCGCAGCGGTCGCTGCTCAGGCCCTAATAATAATAATAATAATAATAATAAAAAAAGTAATAATATTTTCTAGAAAAACAATAGGGACCTCGCAGCCGTCGCAGCTCGGGCCCTAATAACAATTTCTAGAAAAACAATAGGGACCTCGCAGCGGTCACTGCTCGGGCCCTAATAATAATAATAATAATAATTTCCACAAAAACAATGGGGACCTCGTAGCGGTCGCTGCTCGGGCCCTAATAATAATTTCTACATAAACAATAGGGACCTCGCCGCGGTCGCTGCTCGGGCCCCAATAATAATTTCTACACAAAGTCCATTGTGGTGACCCGCCCCCTTTTAAGTAAATTCAAAATGGCCGACTTCCTGTAAAACCTAGCTCATTGCTCCAAGAGACTTTTTTGTAGGTCTTGGCCTTATACATACAGTGAACCCTCGCTACTTCGCGGTTCACCTTTCGCGGGTTCAGTGCTTCGCGGGTATAAAAAATATTCGGGGGCATTGTAGATTCGCCGAGCGGCACGACGGGCGCTGGAGCGGTTAAACGGCCGGCGTGCGCCGAAGAAGAGCGTGGGCGAAGAGGAGATTGGACGAAGAAGAGCACGTTCCCCCGGACACGATCGGTGGCGACGTTTCGCGCGGTTCGGACCGTACCAGAGCTCCGGCCGGCGTGCGTGGCAGTTAAGCCGTAGAGGAGCACCTTCCCCGGGCACGGGCGGTGCCAAGCGGCCCCTAAGTTTAACCGAATGGAAGCTCCGGAGGAGGAGGGCATGCTCGCGTCACAGTAAGCCGAAGAGGAGCACCTTCCCCGGGCACGGGCGGTTCCAAGCGGCCCCTAAGTTTAACCGAATGGAAGCTCCGGAGGAGGAGGGCATGCTCGCGACACAGTAAGCCGAAGAGGAGCACCTTCCCCGGGCACGGGCGGTGCCAAGCGGCCCCTAAGTTTAACCGAATGGAAGCTCCGGGGGAGGAGGGCGGGCGTGTGTCACAGTTAAGCCGAATTGGAACACCTCTTCCGCCCGGGCACGAACGGAGCGCGAAGCTGTCAGTTATGAATGAATAAATGAATAAATAAATAAATAAATAAAGAATGCCACCTTTCATTTCACAGGGCACACCGGACGGCGTACCAGCAGGTAAAAGTCGGAGTAATTAAATAAATACAAAAAGAATGGCTGGGGAATAAAAAAATAATATGTTTTAATAATAATTTGGTTTTTTTGTTATAACATGAATTTCACTCTCTCTCTCTCTCCTCGTATATATATATATATATATATATATATATAAATATATATATATATATATATTTATATATTTATTATATATATTGTATTTTTTTTTAAGCATTTTTGAAGGTGCGCCGCTACTTCGCGGATTTTCAGTTTTTGCGGGTGGTCTCGGTCCCCATTATAATATAATAATAATAATATAATATTCCCTTTATTAGTCCCACAATGGGGAAATTTGAGATTCGAACCCAGGCCTCGTGGGGAGACTGGGTCCTGAACGCGGCGCCTTAGACCACTCGGCCATCCTGGCAGCCAAAGAAATCATGCGAGGCACATCAGGTGGGGATCGAACCCGCGCCGATAATACGTGCTTGCACTGCAATTCTTGTCATTGACCATTCGACCATTTTAACATTAACCGCGATAACCGAGGGTTCACTGTACTCCATAAAATTTACAAAAAGCGAGGTGAAACACTCAACCAGGGCTGCTTTTTTGAACATTTCTCGAGGGCCATGGCGAGCCATTTCAAAAAAGCTGCACAACTAACGTATAAAATATTGATAAATTTGCTCTGCCTGATGTGTGTGTAAAGTTTCACGAGTTGTCGTTCATATTTAGAACCTCATAATCAGCGTTGTTTTATTGCCGAACAGTGCAATGCCACTCCCACAACTTTTCACGAAAAAGGATGAATTTCGTATTGTGACATCCTCATGGCCGAAACAGTCATCCGAGCATATATGAGGGCGACCTTGTTGAGTTGCACGGAGAAAAACATCCAAGAAAATAATTTGTATTAGCTTTTACCAGTTGGTGGCGCTACTACTACGATGAAAAATAAGTTGGTAGATGTCTTCAGGGCTGAAGTATCCTCAAATGTGTACAACTTCGAGAAGATAGGATCATCTGAGTCATGTTGCCGGAGCTTTTGTTGCCACAAAGTACAATCGGACTTTTCAGCACCGTAATAGCCACGCCTTTTGCCAAAACGTCACAAAATTCGGCAGAGAGTAAGATCATTGTCTTGAGTCTTTTCTGACAAATTTTCAGTCGGATTCGTCAAAAGGGCACCGTGCAGTACGTGAAAATTAAAATAAAAACACATTTTTGATTCCACTTGGCGGCGCTGTGTGTATAACAAAATAATAACATTAAGATGTCTTCAGGTCGGGACGTTTTATTTACAGGTGAAGGTTTGGATTTTTAGGAGCATGTGCAGGGGAGTTATTAAGCATTCATTTATTTGTATTAGGTTCATTTTGTCTTCTTATTATTGATATTTGACAGATTCATTAAAAGCAGACAATTATGTTTTAGGTTAATTTTTTACCTGACATGTTTCGGCGAGTCTTTCGCCTTCTTCAGAGTGTCGCATGATGGTGTCTTGAGACCCGTCTTTATCAGCTGATGTTCCATGAGGGTGTGACTTACCTGTCAAAAAAATGAAAAATCAGAGCAGTAAAAGAACAAGCACAACATGAATATTACAAATCAGCAATCACTGACCACTGCAAAAGGGAAAACCACATCATGGACCGGGAGAAGGGCAGGGTCATCCGCAACGAAGAGAACAAACAACAGCGCTGGATCAGAGAGGCCATTGAGATCTGCAAGCGAGGCATAAAAACCATGAACAGAGACAAGGGAGCCTTCATCCTCTCTACCACCTGGAGCAGCATCTTGGCGGAGTGAACGGACAGCGGGGGGCGTGACTTGCCTTCATTCTTGTGACAGGTAAGTCACGCCCTCATGGAACATCAGCTGATAAAGACGGGTCACAAGACACCATCATGTGACACTCTGAAGAAGGCGAAAGACTTTCGTATTGTGACATCCTCAAGGCCTAAACACTCATCCGAGCAAATATAAGGTAGATTTTGTGAACCTGCCCGGAGAAAAACATCAACGAAAATAATTTGTATTTGTTTTAACCAGTTGGTGGCGCTACCACTGCGATCAAAAATAAGTTGGCAGCCGTCTTCAGGGCCTGAATATCCTCAAATGTGAAAAATTTCGAGAAGATGGATCATCTGAATCATTTTGCAGGAACTTTTGTTGCCACGGAGAATAATCAGACTCTGCGGCACCGTAATAGCCACGCCCTTCGAAGGAAAGTCACAAAAATAGGGATAGAGTAAGATCAATGTCTTGAGTCTTTTCTAGCCAATTTTCAATCGGATTCGTTAAAAGGGCACCGTGCAGTACGTCAAAATGTAAAAAATGTTATTGATTGGCGCAAGGTGTATAACAGAATATAAACATATAGATGTCTTCAGGTACCGACTCTTTATGTACATGTGAAGTTTTGGATTTTTAGCAGCATGTGCAGGAGAGTTATTAAGCATTTTGTCCATTGCGGCGAAGGAAATCTTAAGTGAAAACTTTGAAGCCCCGCCCCCGTCATATAGTATTTCGGAAACAAAAGATTTTAGCCCCAGTGTTTGTCCCAGGTCTTAAGATGCTACAGACAGAATTTTAAGGCAATCAGATGAAGCCTTTAGGATCAGGGTGCAAAAGAATGACCCCTGTAAACATGCAAAAAAGGGCAAAAGTCGGACTTTCAAAAATTCATAACTCACTTCCTGTTCATATTAGACGTTAAAATATCAAATTTCTCGCCATGCCCGATGAGACTGCCAAGTTTGGTGAGTTTTTGTGCATGTTTCGGGGTCAAAAATGCGATCGTACAATCGGAAAAATAATAATAATAATAATTTCTACAAAAACAACAGGGACTTCGCAGCGGTCGCTGCTCAGGCCCTAATAATAATAATAATAATAATAATAAAAGTAATAATATTTTCTACAAAAACAATAGGGACCTCGCAGCCGTCGCAGCTCGGGCCCTAATAACAATTTCTAGAAAAACAATAGGGACCTCGCAGCGGTCACTGCTCGGGCCCTAATAATAATAATAATAATAATTTCCACAAAAACAATGGGGACCTCGTAGCGGTCGCTGCTCGGGCCCTAATAATAATTTCTACATAAACAATAGGGACCTCGCCACGGTCGCTGCTCGGGCCCCAATAATAATTTCTACACAAAGTCCATTGTGGTGACCCGCCCCTTTTAAGTAAATTCAAAATGGCCGACTTCCTGTAAAACCTAGCTCATTGCTCCAAGAGACTTTTTTGTAGGTCTTGGTCTTATACATACAGTGAACCCTCGCTACTTCGCGGTTCACCTTTCGCGGGTTCAGTGCTTCGCGGGTATAAAAAATATTCGGGGGCATTGTAGTTTCGCCGAGCGGCACGACGGGCGCTGGAGCGGTTAGACGGCCGGCGTGCGCCGAAGAAGAGCGTGGGCGAAGAGGAGAGTGGACGAAGAAGAGCACGTTCCCCCGGACACGATCGGTGGCGACGTTTCGCGCGGTTCGGACCGTACCAGGGCTCCGGCCGGCGTGCGTGGCAGTTAAGCCGTAGAGGAGCACCGTCCCCGGGCACGAGCGGTGCCAAGCGGCCCCTAAGTTTAACCGAATGGAAGCTCCGGAGGAGGAGGGCATGCTCGCGTCACAGTAAGCCGAAGAGGAGCACCTTCCCCAGGCACGGGCGGTTCCAAGCGGCCCCTAAGTTTAACCAAATGGAAGCTCCGGAGGAGGAGGGCATGCTCGCGTCACAGTAAGCCGAAGAGGAGCACCTTTGCCGGGCACGGGCGGTTCCAAGCGGCCCCTAAGTTTAACCGAATGGAAGCTCCGGAGGAGGCGGGCATGCTCGCGTCACAGTAAGCCGAAGAGGAGCACCTTCCCCGGGCACGGGCGGTGCCAAGCGGCCCCTAAGTTTAACCGAATGGAAGCTCCGGGGGAGGAGGGCGGGCGTGTGTCACAGTTAAGCCGAATTGGAACACCTCTTCCGCCCGGACACGAACGGAGCGCGAAGCTGTCAGTTATGAATGAATAAATGAATAAATAAATAAATAATTAAAGAATGCCACCTTTCATTTCACAGGGAACACCGGACGGCGTACCAGCAGGTAAATGTCGGAGTAATTAAATAAATACAAAAAGAATGGCTGGGGAATAAAAAAATAATACGTTTTAATAATAATTTGGTTTTTTTGTTATAACATGAATTTCACTCTCTCTCTCTCTCTCTCCCCGTATATATATATATATATATATATATATATATATATATATATATATATATATATATATATATATATATTTATTATATATATTGTATTTTCTTTTAAGCATTTTTGAAGGTGCGCCGCTACTTCGCGGATTTTCAGTTTCCGCGGGTGGTCTCGGTCCCCATTAACCGCGATAACCGAGGGTTCACTGTACTCCATAAAATTTACAAAAAGCGAGGTGAAACACTCAACCAGGGCTGCTTTTTTGAACATTTCTCAAGGGCCATGGCGAGCCATTTCAAAAAAGCTGCACAACTAACGTATAAAATATTGATAAATTTGCTCTGCCTGATGTGTGTGTCAAGTTTCACGAGTTGTCGTTCATATTTAGAACCGCATAATCAGCGTTGTTTTATTGCCAAACAGTGCAATGCCACTCCCACAACTTTTCACGAAAAAGGATGAATTTCGTATTGTGACATCCTCATGGCCGAAACAGTCCTCCGAGCATATATGAGGGCGACCTTGTTGAGTTGCACGGAGAAAAACATCCAAGAAAATAACTTTTATTAGCTTTTACCAGTTGGTGGCGCTACTACTACGATGAAAAATAAGTTGGTAGATGTCTTCAGGGCTGAAGTATCCTCAAATGTGTACAACTTCGAGAAGATAGGATCATCTGAGTCATGTTGCCGGAGCTTTTGTTGCCACAAAGTACAATCGGACTTTTCAGCACCGTAATAGCCACGCCTTTTGCCAAAACGTCACAAAACTCGGCAGAGAGTAAGATCATTGTCTTGAGTCTTTTCTGACTAATTTTCAGTCGGATTCGTCAAAAGGGCACGGTGCAGTACGTGAAAATTAAAATAAAAACAAATTTTTGATTCCACTTGGCGGCGCTGTGTGTATAACAAAATAATAACATTAAGATGTCTTCAGGTCGGGACATTTTATTTACAGGTGAAGGTTTGGATTTTTAGGAGCATGTGCAGGGGAGTTATTAAGCATTCATTTATTTGTATTAGGTTCATTTTGTCTTCTTATTATTGATATTTGACAGATTCATTAAAAGCAGACAATTATGTTTTCGGTAAATTTTTTACCTGACATGTTTCGGCGAGTCTTTCGCCTTCTTCAGAGTGTCGCATGATGGTGTCTTGAGACCCGTCTTTATCAGCTGATGTTCCATGAGGGTGTGACTTACCTGTCAAAAAAATGAAAAATCAGAGCAGTAAAAGAACAAGCACAACATGAACATTACAAATCAGCAATCACTGACCACTGCAAAAGGGAAAACCACATCATGGACCGGGAGAAGGGCAGGGTCATCCGCACAGAAGAGAACAAACAACAGCGCTGGATCAGAGAGGCCATTGAGATCTGCAAGCAAGGCATAAAAACCATGAACAGAGACAAGGGAGCCTTCATCCTCTCTACCACCTGGACCAGCATCTTGGCGGAGTTAACGGACAGCGGGGGGCGTGACTTGCCTTCATTCTTGTGACAGGTAAGTCACGCCCTCATGGAACATCAGCTGATAAAGACGGGCCACAAGACACCATCATGTGACACTCTGAAGAAGGCGAAAGACTTTCGTATTGTGACATCCTCAAGGCCTAAACACTCATCCGAGCAAATATAAGGTAGATTTTGTTAACCTGCCCGGAGAAAAACATCAACGAAAATAATTTGTATTTGTTTTAACCAGTTGGTGGCGCTACCACTGCGATCAAAAATAAGTTGGCAGCCGTCTTCAGGGCCTGAATATCCTCAAATGTGAAAAATTTCGAGAAGATGGATCATCTGAATCATTTTGCAGGAACTTTTGTTGCCACGGAGAATAATCAGACTCTGCGGCACCGTAATAGCCACGCCCTTCGAAGGAAAGTCACAAAAATAGGGATAGAGTAAGATCAATGTCTTGAGTCTTTTCTAGCCAATTTTCAATCGGATTCGTTAAAAGGGCACCGTGCAGTACGTCAAAATGTGAAAAATGATATTTATTGGCGCAAGGTGTATAACTGAATATAAACATATAGATGTCTTCAGGTACCGACTCTTTATGTACATGTGAAGTTTTGGATTTTTAGCAGCATGTGCAAGAGAGTTATTAAGCATTTTGTCCATTGCGGCGAAGGAAATCTTAAGTGAAAACTTCGAAGCCCCGCCCCCGTCATATTGTATTTCGGAAACAAAAAGTTTTAGCCCCAGTGTTTGTCCCAGGTCTTAAGATGCTACAGACAGAATTTTAAGGCAATCAGATGAAGCCTTTAGGATCAGGGTGCAAAAGAATGACCCCTGTAAACATGCAAAAAAGGGCAAAAGTCGGACTTTCAAAAATTCATAACTCACTTCCTGTTCATATTAGACGTTTAAAATATCAAATTTCTCGCCATGCCCGATGAGACTGCCAAGTTTGGTGAGTTTTTGTGCATGTTTCGGGGGTCAAAAATGCAATCGAACAATCGGAAAAATAATAATAATAATAATTTCTACAAAAACAACAGGGACTTCGCAGCGGTCGCTGCTCAGGCCCTAATAATAATAATAATAATAAAAGTAATAATATTTTCTACAAAAACAATAGGGACCTCGCAGCCGTCGCAGCTCGGGCCCTAATAACAATTTCTAGAAAAACAATAGGGACCTCGCAGCGGTCACTGCTCGGGCCCTAATAATAATAATAATAATAATTTCTACAAAAACAATAGGGACCTCGCCGCGGTCGCTGCTCGGGCCCCAATTATAATTTCTACACAAAGTCCATTGTGGTGACCCGCCCCCTTTTAAGTAAATTCAAAATGGCCGACTTCCTGTAAAACCTAGCTCATTGCTCCAAGAGACTTTTTTGTAGGTCTTGGTCTTATACATACAGTGAACCCTCGCTACTTGGCGGTTAGCCTTTCGCGGGTTCAGTGCTTCGCGGGTCTAAAAAATATTCGGGGGCATTGTAGTTTCGTCGAGCGGCACGACGGGGCGCTGGAGCGGTTAGACGGCCGGTGTGCGCCGAAGAAGAGCGTGGGCGAAGAGGAGAGTGGACGAAGAAGAGCACGTTCCCCCGGACACGATCGGTGGCGACGTTTCGCGCGGTTCGGACAGTACCAGAGCTCCGGCCGGCGTGCGTGGCAGTTAAGCCGTAGAGGAGAACCTTCCCCGGGCACGGGCGGTGCCAAGCGGCCCCTAAGTTTAACCGAATGGAAGCTCCGGAGGAGGAGGGCATGCTCGCGTCACAGTAAGCCGAAGAGGAGCACCTTCCCCGGGCACGGGCGATTCCAAGCGGCCCCTAAGTTTAACCGAATGGAAGCTCCGGAGGAGGAGGGCATGCTCGCGTCACAGTAAGCCGAAGAGGAGCACCTTCCCCGGGCACGGGCGGTGCCAAGCGGCCCCTAAGTTTAACCGAATGGAAGCTCCGGGGGAGGAGGGCGGGTGTGTGTCACAGTTAAGCCGAATTGGAGCACCTCTTCCGCCCGGGCACGAGCGGAGCGCGAAGCTGTCAGTTATGAATGTATAAAAGAATAAATAAATAAATGAATAAAGAATGCCACCTTTCATTTCACAGGGCACACCGGACGGCGTACCAGCAGATAAAAGTCGGAGTAATTAAATAAATACAAAAAGAATGGCTGGGGAATAAAAAAATAATACGTTTTAATAATAATTTGGTTTTTTTGTTATAACATGAATTTCACTCTCTCTCTCCCCGTATATATATATATATATATATATATATATATATATATATATATATATATATATATATATATATTTATATATTTATTATATATATTGTATATTTTTTTAAGCATTTTTGAAGGTGCGCCGCTACTTCGCGGATTTTCAGTTTTCGCGGGTGGTCTCTGTCCCCATTAACCGCGATTACCGAGGGTTCACTGCACTCCATAAAATTTACAAAAAGCGAGGTGAAACACTCAACCAGGGCTGCTTTTTTTAACATTTCTCGAGGGCCATGGCGAGCCATTTCAAAAAAGCTGCACAACTAACGTATAAAATATTGATAAATTTGCTCGGCCTGATGTGTGTGTAAAGTTTCACGAGTTGTCGTTCATATTTAGAACCTCATAATCAGCGTTGTTTTATTGCCGAACAGTGCAATGCCACTCCCACAACTTTACACGAAAAAGGACGAATTTCGTATTGTGACATCCTCATGGCCGAAACAGTCATCCGAGCATATATGAGGGCGACCTTGTTGAGTTGCACGGAGAAAAACATCCAAGAAAATAACTTGTATTAGCTTTTACCAGTTGGTGGCGCTACTACTACGATGAAAAATAAGTTGGTAGATGTCTTCAGGGCTGAAGTATCCTCAAATGTGTACAACTTCGAGAAGATAGGATCATCTGAGTCATGTTGCCGGAGCTTTTGTTGCCACAGAGTACAATCTGACTTTTCAGCACCGTAATAGCCACGCCTTTTGCCAAAACGTCACAAAATTCGGCAGAGAGAAAGATCATTGTCTTGAGTCTTTTCTGACTAATTTTCAGTCGGATTTGTCAAAAGGGCACCGTGCAGGATGTGAAAATTAAAATAAAAACACATTTTTGATTCCACTTGGCGGCGCTGTGTGTATAACAAAATAATAACATTAAGATGTCTTCAGGTCGGGACGTTTTATTTACAGGTGAAGGTTTGGATTTTCAGGAGCATGTGCAGGGGAGTTATTAAGCATTCATTTATTTGTATTAGGTTCATTTTGTCTTCTTATTATTGATATTTGACTGATTCATTAAAAGCAGACAATTATGTTTTAGGTTAATTTTTTACCTGACATGTTTCGGCGAGTCTTTCGCCTTCTTCAGAGTGTCGCATGATGGTGTCTTGAGACCCGTCTTTATCAGCTGATGTTCCATGAGGGTGTGACTTACCTGTCAAAAAAATGAAAAATCAGAGCAGTAAAAGAACAAGCACAACATGAACATTACAAATCAGCAATCACTGACCACTGCAAAAGGGAAAACCACATCATGGACCGGGAGAAGGGCAGGGTCATCCGCACCGAAGAGAACAAACAACAGCGCTGGATCAGAGAGGCCATTGAGATCTGCAAGCGAGGCATAAAAACCATGAACAGAGACAAGGGAGCCTTCATCCTCTCTACCACCTAGAGCAGCATCTTGGCGGAGTGAATGGACAGCGGGGGGTGTGACTTGCCTTCATTCTTGTGACAGGTAAGTCACGCCCTCATGGAACATCAGCTGATAAAGACGGGTCACAAGACACCATCATGTGACACTCTGAAGAAGGCGAAAGACTTTCGTATTGTGACATCCTCAAGGCCTAAACACTCATCCGAGCAAATATAAGGTAGATTTTGTGAACCTGCCCGGAGAAAAACATCAACGAAAATAATTTGTATTTGTTTTAACCAGTTGGTGGCGCTACCACTGCGATCAAAAATAAGTTGGCAGCCGTCTTCAGGGCCTGAATATCCTCAAATGTGAAAAATTTCGAGAAGATGGATCATCTGAATCATTTTGCAGGAACTTTTGTTGCCACGGAGAATAATCAGACTCTGCGGCACCGCAATAGCCACGCCCTTCGAAGGAAAGTCACAAAAATAGGGATAGAGTAAGATCAATGTCTTGAGTATTTTCTAGCCAATTTTCAATCGGATTCGTTAAAAGGGCACCGTGCAGTACGTCAAAATGTAAAAAATGTTATTGATTGGCGCAAGGTGTATAACAGAAGATAAACATATAGATGTCTTCAGGTACCGACTCTTTATGTACATGTGAAGTTTTGGATTTTTAGCAGCATGTGCAGGAGAGTTATTAAGCATTTTGTCCATTGCGGCGAAGGAAATCTTAAGTGAAAACTTTGAAGCCCCGCCCCCGTCATATAGTATTTCGGAAACAAAAGATTTTAGCCCCAGTGTTTGTCCCAGGTCTTAAGATGCTACAGACAGAATTTTAAGGCAATCAGACGAAGCCTTTAGGATCAGGGTGCAAAAGAATGACCCCTGTAAACATGCAAAAAAGGGCAAAAGTCGGACTTTCAAAAATTCATAACTCACTTCCTGTTCATATTAGACGTTAAAATATCAAATTTCTCGCCATGCCCGATGAGACTGCCAAGTTTGGTGAGTTTTTGTGCATGTTTCGGGGTCAAAAATGCGATCGTACAATCGGAAAAATAATAATAATAATAATTTCTACAAAAACAACAGGGACTTCGCAGCGGTCGCTGCTCAGGCCCTAATAATAATAATAATAATAATAATAAAAGTAATGATATTTTCTACAAAAACAATAGGGACCTCGCAGCCGTCGCAGCTCGGGCCCTAATAACAATTTCTAGAAAAACAATAGGGACCTCGCAGCGGTCACTGCTCGGGCCCTAATAATAATAATAATAATAATTTCCACAAAAACAATGGGGACCTCGTAGCGGTCGCTGCTCGGGCCCTAATAATAATTTCTACATAAACAATAGGGACCTCGCCGCGGTCGCTGCTCGGGCCCCAATAATAATTTCTACACAAAGTCCATTGTGGTGACCCGCCCCTTTTAAGTAAATTCAAAATGGCCGACTTCCTGTAAAACCTAGCTCATTGCTTCAAGAGACTTTTTTGTAGGTCTTGGTCTTATACATACAGTGAACCCTCGCTACTTCGCGGTTCACCTTTCGCGGGTTCAGTGCTTCGCGGGTATAAAAAATATTCGGGGGCATTGTAGTTTCGCCGAGCGGCACGACGGGCGCTGGAGCGGTTAGACGGCCGGCGTGCGCCGGAGAAGAGCGTGGGCGAAGAGGAGAGTGGACGAAGAAGAGCACGTTCCCCCGGACACGATCGGTGGCGACGTTTCGCGCGGTTCGGACCGTACCAAGGCTCCGGCCGGCGTGCGTGGCAGTTAAGCCGTAGAGGAGCACCGTCCCCGGGCACGGGCGGTGCCAAGCGGCCCCTAAGTTTAACCGAATGGAAGCTCCGGAGGAGGAGGGCATGCTCGCGTCACAGTAAGCCGAAGAGGAGCACCTTCCCCAGGCACGGGCGGTTCCAAGCGGCCCCTAAGTTTAACCAAATGGAAGCTCCGGAGGAGGAGGGCATGCTCGCGTCACAGTAAGCCGAAGAGGAGCACCTTTGCCGGGCACGGGCGGTTCCAAGCGGCCCCTAAGTTTAACCGAATGGAAGCTCCGGAGGAGGCGGGCATGCTCGCGTCACAGTAAGCCGAAGAGGAGCACCTTCCCCGGGCACGGGCGGTGCCAAGCGGCCCCTAAGTTTAACCGAATGGAAGCTCCGGGGGAGGAGGGCGGGCGTGTGTCACAGTTAAGCCGAATTGGAACACCTCTTCCGCCCGGACACGAACGGAGCGCGAAGCTGTCAGTTATGAATGAATAAATGAATAAATAAATAAATAATTAAAGAATGCCACCTTTCATTTCACAGGGAACACCGGACGGCGTACCAGCTGGTAAAAGTCGGAGTAATTAAATAAATACAAAAAGAATGGCTGGGGAATAAAAAAATAATACGTTTTAATAATAATTTGGTTTTTTTGTTATAACATGAATTTCACTCTCTCTCTCTCTCTCTCCCCGTATATATATATATATATATATATATATATATATATATTTATTATATATATTGTATTTTCTTTTAAGCATTTTTGAAGGTGCGCCGCTACTTCGCGGATTTTCAGTTTCCGCGGGTGGTCTCGGTCCCCATTAACCGCGATAACCGAGGGTTCACTGTACTCCATAAAATTTACAAAAAGCGAGGTGAAACACTCAACCAGGGCTGCTTTTTTGAACATTTCTCGAGGGCCATGGCGAGCCATTTCAAAAAAGCTGCACAACTAACGTATAAAATATTGATAAATTTGCTCTGCCTGATGTGTGTGTCAAGTTTCACGAGTTGTCGTTCATATTTAGAACCTCATAATCAGCGTTGTTTTATTGCCAAACAGTGCAATGCCACTCCCACAACTTTTCACGAAAAAGGATGAATTTCGTATTGTGACATCCTCATGGCCGAAACAGTCCTCCGAGCATATATGAGGGCGACCTTGTTGAGTTGCACGGAGAAAAACATCCAAGAAAATAACTTGTATTAGCTTTTACCAGTTGGTGGCGCTACTACTACGATGAAAAATAAGTTGGTAGATGTCTTCAGGGCTGAAGTATCCTCAAATGTGTACAACTTCGAGAAGATAGGATCATCTGAGTAATGTTGCCGGAGCTTTTGTTGCCACAGAGTACAATCGGACTTTTCAGCACCGTAATAGCCACGCCTTTTGCCAAAACGTCACAAAATTCGGCAGAGAGTAAGTGAGTCTTTTCTGACTAATTTTCAGTCGGATTCGTCAAAAGGGCACCGTGCAGTACGTGAAAATTAAAATAAAAACAAATTTTTGATTCCACTTGGCGGCGCTGTGTGTATAACAAAATAATAACATTAAGATGTCTTCAGGTCGGGACGTTTTATTTACAGGTGAAGGTTTGGATTTTTAGGAGCATGTCCAGGGGAGTTATTAAGCATTCATTTATTTGTATTAGGTTCATTTTGTCTTCTTATTATTGATATTTGACTGATTCATTAAAAGCAGACAATTATGTTTTAGGTTAATTTTTTACCTGACATGTTTCGGCGAGTCTTTCGCCTTCTTCAGAGTGTCGCATGATGGTGTCTTGAGACCCGTCTTTATCAGCTGATGTTCCATGAGGGTGTGCTTACCTGTCAAAAAAATTAAAAAATCAGAGCAGTAAAAGAACAAGCACAACATGAACATTACAAATCAGCAATCACTGACCACTGCAAAAGGGAAAACCACATCATGGACTGGGAGAAGGGCAGGGTCATCCGCACCGGAGAGAACAAACTACAGCGCTGGATCAAAGAAGCAATTGAGATCTGCAAGCGAGGCATAAAAACCATGAACAGAGACAAGGGAGCCTTCATCCTCTCTACCACCTGGAGCAGCATCTTGGCGGAGTGAACGGACAGCGGGGGGCGTGACTTGCCTTCATTCTTGTGACAGGTAAGGCACGCCTTCATGGAACATCAGCTGATAAAGACTGGTCACAAGACACCATCACAGGGTTCGAAGTTAACTTTAAAAACTGCTTCCCCATAGGGCAAGTGCCACTAAAATTTGCCTTGCCCGAGTGGCCAAATTACTTGCCCAACTAGGGCAAGTGACAATTTTTTTTCTCTTGCCCTGAGTGACTTTTTGTATGACAAAGTGTCTAATTACAAATTGCATGAATTTTTTGTTCGGACAGTTCCCGCCTAGAAAGAATTAAAAATACGTTACAATCATAAGTGTTGCTTATATAAAAATGTATCATGTATTAACACATTAATTAGGTGTCTGCTGACCCAGGATTATGTTATTGTTATGTTATGTTATATATCAAAGAGAATGTGGAATGACACTGAACGATGGAAGGTGGAAGGATGTGGAAAGATCGTGAATGACATTGAATGATTTGGAATGACACTGAAAGATTTTGAATAATACTGAATGACACTGAATGAAGTAAAACTCTCTGGGAACGGGCCAATTCAAGATAGCTGCCGCACTGTGGGGGAGGCTTTGGTACCAAATTTGGAAAGAGACCCAAACGGTTGGGTCCATTTTATATCAGTGTGGGGGTGAAACGTTGGTCTTGGCGGAGCTGTCTGAATATTGGAGAAGTGAGAAGACAAAGTAAAACAGAACAATTAAAATCACTCTTCAAATACATATTGTTTGGTAAGCAGAGCATGATTTACAGCTCACCATTTTATTGCATGCACCAAGCATGTTATACATTTTTCTGTCCACGGGATGGCGTAGTCAAGAAAAATGAAGCATCTCGAAGCCCATTCGTGTGTGAAGTATTTCCCTGCAGGGCTTGGCTGCTTTATGGGGCTTCATTTTGCCATCACTAGTTTTAGATTGTTTTAATTTTTGAAAGAGCATTTTCATTTTACAGTGAACCCTCGCTACTTCGCGGTTCACCTTTCGCGGGTTCAGTGCTTCGCGGGTCTAAAAAATATTCGGGGGCATTGTAGTTTCGCCGAGCGGCACGACGGGGCGCTGGAGCTGTTAGACGGCCGGCATGCGCCGAAGAAGAGCGTGGGCGAAGAGGAGAGTGGACGAAGAAGAGCACGTTCCCCCGGGCACGATTTGGGGCGACGTTTCGCGCGGTTCGGACCGTACCAGAGCTCCGGCCAGCGTGCGTGGCAGTTAAGCCGAAGAGGAACAACTTCCGCCCGGGCACTAGCGGGGCGACATTTCGCTCTGTTCGGGAGCGTACGAGAGCTCCGGAGGAGGCCGGCCGGCGTGCGTGGCAGTTAAGCCGAAGAGGAGCACCTTCCCCGGGCACGGGCGGTGTCAAGCGGCCCCTAAGTTTAACCGAATGGAAGCTCCGGAGGAGGAGGGCATGCTCGCGTCACAGTTAAGCCGAAGAGAAGCACCTTCCCCGGGCACGGGCGGTGCCAAACGGCCCTTAAGTTTAACCGAATGGAAGCTCCGGGGGAGGAGGGCGGGCGTGTGTCACAGTTAAGCCGAATAGGAGCACCTTCCCCGGGCACGGGCGGGGCGAAATGAAACCGAGTTCAATCGAACGGAGACACGCTTCGGGGGAGCAGGTCCGGCGTGCATGACAATTAAGCCGAAGAGGAGCACCTCTTCCGCCCGAGCACGAGCGGAGCGCGAGGCTGTCAGTTATGAATGAATAAATGAATAAAAAAAATAAATGAAGAATGCCACCTTTCATTTCACAGGGCACACCGGACGGCGTACCAGCAGGTAAAGGTCGAAGCAATTAAAAAAATACAAAAAGAAGTAATTGAATAAATACAAAAATAATGGCTGGGGAATAAAAAAATAATAAGTTTTAATAATAATTTTTTTTTTTTTGTTATAGCATGAATTTCACTCTCTCTCTCTCTACCCGTGTGTATATATATATATATATATATATATATATATTTATTAATTTTTTTTTTTTAAACATTTTTGAAGGTGCACCACTACTTCGCACTTTTTTTTTTAAGCATTTTTGAAGGTGCGCCGCTACTTCGCGGATTTTCAGTTTTCGCGGGTGGTCTCGGTCCCCATTAACCGCGATAACCGAGGGTTCACTGTATTTTTTTCATTATCGAATTTTATTTTTTTCTATTCAAGTTTTGAGTTCATTTTCGTTTACTAAAATAACCTTGGGCTGCAACTACTATCACAGCAACGGCTCATTATATTTTGGCTGCTAAATATGCCAATTTGTCAGAGAGAAGACCGTGACAAAGAATGGCCCAATCGCAATAAACACTCTACACCATACGTTCCTCGTTGACGTGTACATGGGGTGTTGCAGAGCACAGGTTCCAAGCGTACCGATATTGCAAAATTGGGACAATGCGTGTGACGACACCAACTTCCGCCTCCTATGTCATCGAGCTTGGCGGCACGTTATCATTATGTATTTATTTGTAACAATTTTGACGTTGAGAGTGATATTAAAACTTAAGTAATGTGGTAGTTAGGAAAAAACCCTGGCTTGGGACCCACCGGAACAAGCTATAGCTTCATTTGTACTATTTGAGGCGCTCTCACAATCTGCGGCGCATGCACACAAGGTCGCTAAGTACGCTAGCTGCACTCGGACAAAACACGTAGGTGACTTTAAAAGAGTGACCGAAATTGCACACATGCAACTGTTTATCATAATGTCATAATTCGATATGTACATTTGAAGAGAATTTTTTTCAGCATGGGCACAAGAATTCCACCGAACATCGCCAGTTCAATGGGATTTTGGTTAAGTCCGCAAATAATTGTGGACAATATACTTTGGCTGCGCGCTCGAATAATTTTACTCGTATATACTTCAATGAGGGTGTAGTGTGGGTATCGGGATCTTTAACACGCCCTAACACGAAGCTGACTCTCCAACCGCCACAGCCTTTTAATGACGAAATTATAAAATAAACAAAAACACTGTTCAACAACATAAAATAAAATAAAAAATCACATCATACTTACATTTATAAACTTTAATCCTCAAGAACATTATTCTCAGGTTGACCGAAAGACGAGGACACGGGAGCGCCTCGGGCATGTTCTTCTTCCTTGTGTAGGCGAATGACATTTTAAGGTGCTTGTCCGCCACCTGCTGTGCTGAACTATGTATTAAATAAGAAAAGCAAATTGTTGAATGTTTTTTCCCCAATGAAGACTGAATTGTAAAATACCCGGAAATGGCTTTTCTGTTTTATTGTGCATTTAAAAAAAATTCAGATTGTCCTTTTTTGTTGAGATAATTGTTGAATATTGAAATTGCACATGTAACTGGTAATTTAGTTTTAGATATTATTTGAACCAGTGGAGGGCCATGCATTTCACACCTGGGCCTTCAATGAAGTCCTACTTCGTCCTACTTGAATAAATCCCCCTCATAATACCATAATTTATGACACCACGGGTGGACAAACAATATACAGAAAAGCACTTAGACAGCACTGACCGAGTGTTGGACGATATAGCTTCTCTTGAAAGGTCCGTGTTGAAAATGGCCTCGCAAGTGAATCTTCAATTTCTAAAGATAAAGATGTCTTTTAATTGTCCCATAACGGGGACATTTGCAGTGTTACAGCAGCAAAGATATACATCACACAGTGGCACCGACGTAATGTAGCCGTTAATGTATAACATTGGCAGCAGGCATTCATAAAAAGCATGCAAATATACACAGTATATACGTATATACACAGATCCCCATGTATATACACACTTACAGCCCACAACATATACAAGTGTAAGGAAACACTCCTAATGCCTGTCTATGGTTCAGAGGGGAAATAAATAAAAACGCTGCAATGATAAAAAAAAATACTGAATGATTGAAAATACTGCAATGATAAAAATACTGCAAGAATAAAAGTACTGTACCCAGCCAACATGTCCAACTGGGCCCCAAATGGGGTAAATGCGGGATTCCTGGGTACCAAGTGGGAATGGGCTAGAAGTGGGCAATGGTACAGGGTTCCATGTGGGCGCCATCTGGGATTGGTGGGCATGGGCTTAAACTGGGCAAATGTTGTGGGTGCAATACGGGTTGTGTATGGGCTAAGTGGGCATGGGTTAGAACTGGTAAAGATAAAGATAAAGATGTCCTTTATTAGTCCCACAATGGGGAAATTTGAGGTGTTACAGCAGCAAAGATATAGCTCACACAGAGTCGGCGGCGTAATGTAGCCGTTAATGTATAACATTAGCAGCAGACATTCATAAAAAGCATGCAAATATACACAGTATAAACGTATCTAAGTGTAAGGAAACACTCCTAATGTCTGTCCATTATACAGAGGGGAAAATGCTGTAATGATAAAAACTACTGAATCTACTACTGAAACCATTTATAGGTCCTATTTGGGTTATGTGTGGGCTAAGTGGGCATGGGTTAGAACTGGTCAACCATGTGAGGGTCTCATATGGGCTGTATATGGGCCAAGTGGGCATGGGTTAGAGCTGGTCAACCATGTCTGGGTCCTATTTGGGTTATGTGTGGGCTAAGTGGGCATGGGTTAGAAGTGGTCACCATTTATCGGTCCTGTTTGGGTTATGTGTGGGATAAGTGGGCATAGGTTAGAGCTGGTCAACCATGTCTGGGTCCTGTATGGGTTATGGATGAGCTAAGCGGGCATGGGTTTGAAAATTTGTTCTGGAGCCTTTTTGATATTTAATGCATGCTATGCTAATAGTAACCACCCGAAGACTATTCTCAGTAGAACTATTCAATGGATGCCAAAACGATAGAGACATGGCCATGGAGCCTATGCTGCGAGATTGTGAAAGGACTAAAATAAGTGTAGGATTTTTGAGGACCAGAAGTCAGCTTTTATTAGGTTTGACATTGATTTAACTTATGGAACAATGCAAATTATGGTCGGGTTGTTGTTGGACTTTTTCCGCTTTTGACTAAGGGACGGGTGTTTTTATTTTCTGGGACTCTTTAGAACAAGCGGCACGGTGGCGGACTGGTTAGCAAGTCCGCATCACAGTACAGAAGTGCAAGGTTCTCCCTGTGCCTGCTAGGGTTTTCGCCGGTTTCCTCCCACTTTCCAAAAACATTCATGATAGGTTGATTGGTCACTGGTCCAAGGTCTGAGTGTGAGAGCGGATGGTTGCTTGTCTCTGTGTGCCCTGCGATTGACTGGCAACCAGTTCAGGGTGTACCCTGTCGACTGCCCGAAGACAGCTGGGATAGGCTCCAGCACTCCCGGGGACCCTTGTGAGGACAAGAAGCAGTACAGAGGATTGATTGATTTATTAAAATTAAAATTAAATTCATGTATTTATCTATGCTAAATTTAACAAGGCTGGACGTTATATTTTGTGAATTTACATGTACCCCCAACTGTGACTTAATAACCCTTAAGGGACAAGATAACATTTTATAATATTCCAGACAGCTAAGATTGTCATCTATGAACTATTTGACAAGGCAGGTCCAGCATCGTCAGCCACATCCAACAGTCAACACAGTTACTTTTTTTTTAATAAACAAAATCAACATTATTAATTAATGTTATTTTATTAATTCTGTATGCTGTGAAAGATCTTTATTCAAAGTATATTTGAAGTTATTTCTACCTTATTGCTTGATTTTTGTAGATTCAAGTTGGAGTTGTCAAAATTACAGATTCTTTTGAAGGCAGCATATTCAAACTGTGAGAAAAGGAGCGAATGCAAGCTACGCGGTCTTTGAGGTGCGGCAGAAGAGCTGAAAGCACGGTGAGTCCCGAACGATAATTGAATTAATTAATTAATCTTGGGTAAATGTCTGGCTCTCATTTTTTAGACTTACTTTACAATGTGTTTTGTAATTTTTCAAGGTTGCCTGTGTTGGAAAACTGCTTGGTGCGTTAGCTAAAACACAGTATGCTAAAATGATAAGTGACGAGAACACAGAGGGTATATCAACAACGTACATACTCGAATTATTTTGGGGAAAACTTAAGTACATTATAATCACCCTTTTAATAATACTGATAAGCGTTGTGTGTTTTATTTATTTTTATGAGGACCTTTACAACGAGCTACATATTGTTAGCATTGGGCCTACGACGCTAAACACAGTGTCCCTCGATCTCTCTCCAAAATTCTCCAAAAGACTTAAGCTTTCACTCAAATTAATACAATCTACTCCACTAGCTCATTTAAGGCTTTTTTGTGATGTGTTTGATTTGGGTAAGTAAAGCAAAACATATTAACTGTTGAATGTTGCCTGTTATTTAAATAATAGAAATTCAAGATGAAAGTTGAACAGATATTGAAATGCTAGATTGGCTCATTCAGAATCATGCCACAATGTGCTTTGTATGTTTTGTGTGTGGGTTTATCAAGCTCTAATTCAATGCAGTGTCCAAAACGAGCGCGCATAATTGTTGGATGAATGTTGGTTAATAGAGTCAGATAATAGTTAAAATTCCAACAGTTGAACAGATGTTGAAATGCTAGATTGGCTCATTCAGAATCATGCCACAATGTGCTTTGTATGTTTTGTGTGTAGGCTTATCAAGCTCTAATTCAATGCAGTGTTGAGCTGCATTTGAGAGGAACTACGTAAGTAACTAATGTGGAAAAATTGTGACTTCTTTGTGTACTTTTATTTTGAATATTCAAATTTTGTGGGTAAAGGTTAGAGAAAATAAGTTTAAAATGAGAGCTGTACAGGTATTTAAGTTTTTGGTTTGTAAAATACCCGAATGTGGGTTTCAGCAGGTGAGGCAATGATTGGACAGAGCAAAAGCTATGCTCCAAAATAGAAGTGATTACACCTTCACTAGACTAACCTGCAGCTAATTACATAATTATAAAATTAACACTTTAACCTGGCTTCCCCATCACAGATGTATTCTTTTAAATGCAAAGCTTTTTGTTCTAGCTTTTGTTGTTAAATGACATTCATGCCCAAGTGTCTATGCATCCATTGCAGGGATGTTTTCTCAAGTGACGAGTCTGAAGCCTGTGATGACGAAGTACCATCTACACCTCCCCATGGATTGTCACAGAGAAAAAGCTTCCTAACCAAGAGAGGCGCTGCAGAAGGTCCTTGAGTACGTCCAACGTGTTGAGTCTGTGAGTCTACTGCAGGATCTAATGCAGGTATGAAAATGATGAAATTTTAATGTATTATCTTCAAAATTATAAATAATTATTTAATTTCTTGAAATATAAAATTAGGTACCCTAAACCCAAGTAGGAACCCCAGTCCCAGTACATTCCTGATTCTGGAGCTACAGAGATCAAACCATCCTACTGTATCACTAAATAGCCCCACCTCTAAAACCCTGATTCGGAAGGCCGAGTTGAAAGACTTCAGAGTTCAAGATGGTCAACTGCAACTATGATAAGCCGAATGTGTTCACCCCAAGTCGGAAACTGAGAAAAAGACTCAATTTTCACATGATTTCAGTCCCTTCTATATTTAAAAGAATGTATTGGGGCTCTAAAAATGTGAAATATTTTTACAAGTATTTCTTTTACTACTCATAGGCAGTTTCATAATAATAGTACAATTTGGCATCGTGTATTGTTTTTTGGTTCCATTCAAAATGCACAAGACGTATAGACATATTTTGTTTGTGGATCGCTGCAGCATCACACGAGCGCACAGAGACAAACGTGGCAGCAACTTAAAACAATTAAAATATCGAATCGAAATCGGGAACTGAAAATCAAAAATCGAATCGGGGCTTGAGTGAATCGTTACCTCCCTAATCATAATCATTTTGGTAGAATGTTGGGCTCTTGCCCTTTGAGTGTATATGGCGTTACCGAAGCTGTTCACTTAATCGACAATTCCTTTCCTGTGACGTTTATCATACCCAGTTTAACTGCCAAAATATTTTTAAGTGTGTGATGATTATCTGGATCGAGTGACACCCATGTTATAATGGTTGCAGGTATTGGTGGATTGGACGATAGTGTCAGAACAATGATGGCGTTCATCATGACAAATCCTCTGTCTCTGAAGTACAATCTCTTTGGACATCGTAGCAAGAACAAGCGCCGAGACCTGCCTTTTTCTGATGTTCTATACGGTAATATATTTTTTTTTTAAGGGATTGTGGTGTGAAGACATTTCAGCATGTCCCATAAGGTTTCACAATCATTAAATAGCTTTACTAAGTTGGCTTCTTGTCTTTTTTGTTTTAGGAGCACTGAAAAGGAATGGAGCCACAAAGGACATCAACGAGAAGGACACAGGCAACCCTGTCCAAGTGGTTCATGGGAGCTTGTGATCAAGGTGGGAATAGGGCAGTTCGAGCTCGGAGATCTCAAGGCAACTGTCAGGTTTAAAACGTCCTGACGCCATTTTTAGACTGAAGGTGGCATAAATCCAGACCAAACCAGTTAGAGTTTTGTTTTTGACCATTCGCGAATGGGAGAGGAAGTCAGGAGGTGAAGCAGGCGTCTTGCCAGTTCAATCTCGCGCACTCTCTCTCACTCTCTACCACCCGTTCGGTCTTTTATCAGCAACCTAAGCAGACAATGGAGGTCTGTCTGAAATTCTAGCAGGCAGGCAGGAAGCAATCAACCACAGTAGTCAGTCAGGAATTCGAAACTAAAGTGTGTGCGTGTGTTCCAGTTGTGCGCGTGTGTGCTAAAGCAATAATGTGAGTGTCTGTGTGTGTGTGCGCAATTATAACTGATACAAATAGTGTATAAAAACATGATTAGAAATACACAAACTATTTACATATCCTCATCCCATCTCACATTCCCCCGTTTGTGGGTTTAAATCATGTCCTTACGGCTTTAAGACAGATCATCATAATGAAGTCATACAACAGTGTGGTCATCCGTGGAGGGGCGAAAACCCTCAGTAGGGACAAAATTCCCCTCCTCCCTTCCGGCGTGGAACGAGATTCTCATGGTATGTTGGTCACTTGGGAATAAAACATAAAAAAACTTCAATATACCTAGTGAAAAATAACAAAACTGTCTCCACGCAGAGCTTGTCTCCACGCAGAGCTTGTCTCTGCGGCGACTTGATGGAGGCCCTTGCCTCGTTGTAGGAGGGGACAGCCGTCTTTACCTCCCGGATCTTCGTGTGTGGTGTATGTGTGTGCATGTGTGGGGGCAGGGGCAAAAGGGTCCATGTGTTATTTAGGTTTCAGTGTCCAGTTCGAGTTTGTCATTGTCCAGTTCGAATTCGTCATTCTCAACATCAATCAGGTTGTAATGGTACATTTGGGCAACAAACATGCAGTTAATAATCATCTTTGTCATAAGAATAATGCAACATGAACAGACTACACATAACAAAAATGAAAACCATAATTATCCCGATATATTGTCTTTCAAATTCTTCGTAGTGGTCATAACATCAATAATTGTTTCATTTTATTAAAAATGTAAATGCAGTAATGTTCTCCAATCAAGGCTAAAATTCTTTATGTACGTCATTAATTTCCAAACAATATCTAATCTTTTTGTTCTGTGGCTTCAACATTCGTATCTGTGGCTGGTTGTGCGGTTCCGATGTGCGTGTGGTCCGATATTGTGACTCAGGTGGGCTCCTGTTCGAGGGATTCGCGTTGCTCGGCCTTTAGCTGGAAACCGGAGAAGCTTGTACTGCAACTGGTGGATCCAGCTGCCACGCCCCGCGACCTTTGCTGCCGTCGGGGTCACTGCAATCATCTGGCGAGGGCCATCTCAGCATTCACTTGTCCCAACGAAGTCGTTTCAGCACCTTGAAGAAGAGTTGGTCTCCCACATGGACGTGATTTCTCTGTGGATCAGAACACACTGGCCAGTAATTGCGTCTTTTTTTTTTTTTTTTTTTTTTTTTTGGGCAAAACATGTTTCCCATGTGGACTGGGACTGATGTGCCAGTCGCTGGTGGTTCTGATGAACCTGAGAGTCGATAGGGGATAGTGTCCTAACTTCGGCTGGCACTATCCTCATTGCTGTGATTGAAACACAGTCTGGTCATTGTCTCCTTTTTTTCCCTCATATTCTTGATAAGTCTGCCCTTAACAGTCCCATTAGTGCGTTCCACAAGTCCTGCAGACTGTATGCACAATGACGCTTTGAGTCAATTTTGCAACAACTGTCCCACTTGTTACAACATCATTCACAAAATGCATAATTTTCACTTCAAATCACTTCTTGAAATTCCAAATGTCAGGATAATTTGTGTTAGGTTGAAGATGTATTTTATCCCATATTTTACTCTATTAGTATTGCAAAAGAATTGTTCCACAGCGTGACCCATGTTTGACCATATGGATGAGAAGACTTCACAGAGAAGCGGATGCCTGAAGACTGGATCAACGTCTGCAACATCAAAGGAGGTGTGCTGAGACACACCTCTGAAACAAAAGGACTGAGACTTTAGTACCAGAGCACTAAAAGGGCATATCTGCCTTTTCAATCAGTGGATGACTGCCATTGATGTCTGTCTTTCCTCTTGTGTCTGAGATGTTTACATGTTCCTGCTGGTGCTCCCCCCTTCATCTCTTAGTGCAAATACATTGTATTGTTAGGGACTTCCCTAATAAAATAGAGGGCTCGGCGGAGTGTGCTCCAGAACGAATTTGGAGATGTAACTGAGCACACCTCTGTTCGTTCTCCTCGCGAGTAAAAGATCAACTCTTGTCTTCCTTCCATTCATTTAGCCTATGTTCAGTGAATGCTTAGGTGATTGAACCTGACAATTTGATTACACAACACTTTTTCCAACTGTTTTAGCATCAACATATGTTGTCGGAAACAACTTAATCCATTTTGAAAACATATGAATTACAACCAAACAATATTGCATCTCAAACAAATAACACTGTCTAAAAAAAAGTTTTTTGTTGAAAAGTCTGTATGTGGGAACAATTTCATATCATACTACCCCTCTCTTGACTCATGGTTATGCTCGTGTGTCACTCTTATTACTTTTCCAATCAATGAATTAGGCAGCCAGGATTTGCCATCTGCCAATTTGCTGATCCTGTCCTCAGCAATGTTTGCACCTTTGTTCTCCCAATTTGTGCGTTCAATTACTGGTACCTTTTTCCCTGGCGTGGGATCAAATTGTCAAGTTGATTTTCTGCGTGTGTGTGCGTGTGGGGGTGTGTTCATTTTCCCTTTTAGCTGCGCTGTGTCGATATAAAGGCGAGGCAGTTTCCAATTGTAATTGTGTCATTTTCTGTTAAGTGAATTTTGCGTTCACAAATAACTATTTTAGACGTGCTTTATGCACAACTTTTCTTTTCCTGTTGTGGTTTTTAAAGCCCAATGTCGACAGAACGCATGAACATTTATCTTGACTGTCAGTCCACATTGTAACCATACAACTCATACAAGATGGGAAACCCCAAATTTTAATTAGCTCACACCCGCCTACGCTCTTCCTGCTTATCCTAACAATCTCTTATCCGTTGGTATCACAATGTTAGTACTCCCATCGCATAAAAGTCAGTTTGATTTCAGGCTGCGACCTTGGTTCTCAAACACTTTTACTTCTTATCAGTCTGGAATGCGCACCTGGTCTGTGTTACAAGTCTGAGTTCCTCCAGTCGGGAGGAAGGTCAAGTCGCGGTTTGGTGATAATTTGGACGGCTCCACAGTCGTGTGGCGCCTCCTAGATGATGCGGGGAAAAAATGACGCTGGGCTGAAATGCACCGCAACTTATCAGTATAATGTGTCCCTGTGACAATTAGGCCGGCGTGCAATGTGAATGTGGTGGGAAAAGAATGTAATTTTTTGATTCCTTAAAGCAGCAGTGAAAGCTCTTAATCACACTCTAAGTGGTTCTCTGCCACGAAATCCAAATTGTTGTGACTAAATATGCAAATGAATTCATTTTGCCCTGGTTCCTGCAGTAACCCAGGCTAATGAAGTCATTTTTTGCAGTCACTGTTTTGCTCAAATGGCTTATAATAATTTGGTAGTGCGTTAAGATGCTTTGTCGATACAATCTTGTAGTGTATCTTCACAAGTTCCAACATACACAACCCATTCCATGGCCATGACGATACTGTTTTAAAGATTACCAAGGCTTGTTGGACCTTTCTCTGCCACATAAATTACAGCCCTGAGAGGCACTGGGCCTCAACTTTATCTATGAAGGGTCAGGGATTTAATGGGGGTCACCGAGGCGTCCCAAGGAAAGTTTTTACAGAAAAGTGGTCTGGCAATATCTTTTCTCTTTCTTATCACTGACAATGCGCCCCTTTAAAGTTTTGACGTTTGTTTGAATTCGCCCGTGCTTATTAATTCTATTGAAGTCCAATTTTGTCAGTGTATCACGGCCTAATGAGTAAAACGCATGTTGATGTAGAACTCCTTCTACACACACTTTTATGTTTGACTTTTTACGTCACGTGATCCTCCATTGCTACCACAACTCGTCCTGAAAAGTTAATGTTTTGTAACAAGACTTACTGCTTCCTCCTTTCTTTCTTTTCTTTTTCCTTCCTTCTGCCCAACACGTTCATGCTTTCTGTGCATAATTTAGAATTTTCTTTTCCATTTTACAAGTTGGCCAATTTAAATTAGGTTGTTTTATTTGAAAAGCCTGTAATTCTCTTTTTTTTCCCCTTTTCACCTAATCACAAATTTCTTATCACAAAAATGAACATGTTAATTCTATTTTATTTCCTATTTTTCCAATCTTGTGACTCATTTCACTTCAACCAGTTCTACCTTAAAGTGGACAAGTACACATCAATGTTTTTTGTAGTTTCTATTTTCTTCTCTGCTTTAATGAAAATTATAGCCCTTCTAGCCAAATTTTTCCTGTGTCATTTCTATCTCTGCATTTCATTCCATTTCTGGCCTACCTTAATACTAAAACAAAAATGCTCTTTCAAAAATTAAAACTATCTAAAACTAGTGATGGCAAAATGAAGCCCCATAAAGCAGCCAAGCCCTGCAGGGAAATACTTCACACACGAATGGGCTTCGAGATGCTTCATTTTTCTTGACTACGCCATCCCATGGACAGAAAAATGTATAACATGCTTGGTGCATGCAATAAAATGGTGAGCTGTAAATCATGCTCTGCCCACCAAACAATATGTATTTGAAGAGTGATTTTAATTGTTCTGTTTTACTTTGTCTTCTAACTTCTCCAATATTCAGACAGCTCCGCCGAGACCAACGTTTCACCCCCACACTGATATAAAATGGACCCAACCGTTTGGGTCTCTTTCCAAATTTGGTACCAAAGCCTCCCCCACAGTGCGGCAGCTATCTTGAATTGGCCCGTTCCCAGAAAGTTTTACTTCATTCAGTGTCATTCAGTATTATTCAAAATCTTTCAGTGTCATTCCAAATCATTCAATGTCATTCACAATCTTTCCACATCCTTCCACCTTCCATCGTTCAGTGTCATTCCACATTCTCTTTCATATATAACATAACATAACAATAACATAATCCTGGGTCAGCAGACACCTAATTAATGTGTTAATACATGATACATTTTTCTATAAGCAACCCTTATGATTGTAACGTATTTTTAATTCTTTCTAGGCGGGAACTGTCCGAACAAAAAATTCATGCAATTTGTAATTAGACACTTTGTCATACAAAAAGTCACTCAGGGCAAGAGAAAAAAAATTGTCACTTGCCCAAGTTGGGCAAGTAATTTGGCCACTCGGGCAAGGCAAATTTTAGTGGCACTTGCCCTATGGGCAAGCAGTTTTTAAAGTTAACTTCGAACCCTGTGATGGTGTCTTGTGACCTGTCTTTATCAGCTGATGTTCCATGAAGGCGTGCCTTACCTGTCACAAGAATGAAGGCAAGTCACGCCCCCCGCTGTCCATTCACTCCGCCAAGACGCTGCTCCAGGTGGTAGAGAGGATGAAGGCTCCCTTGTCTCTGTTCATGGTTTTTATGCCTCGCTTGCAGATCTCAATGGCCTCTCTGATCCAGCGCTGTAGTTTGTTCTCTTCTGTGCGGATGACCCTGCCCTTCTCCCGGTCCATGATGTGGTTTTCCCTTTTGCAGTGGTCAGTGATTGCTGATTTGTAATGTTCATGTTGTGCTTGTTCTTTTACTGCTCTGATTTTTTAATTTTTTTGACAGGTAAGTCACACCCTCATGGAACATCAGCTGATAAAGACTGGTCTCAAGACACCATCATGCGACACTCTGAAGAAGGCGAAAGACTCGCCGAAACATGTCAGGTAAAAAATTAACCTAAAACATAAATGTCTGCTTTTAATGAATCAGTCAAATATCAATAATAAGAAGACAAAATGAACCTAATACAAATAAATGAATGCTTAATAACTCCCCTGCACACGCTCCTAAAAATCCAAACCTTCACCTGTAAATAAAACGTCCCGACCTGAAGACATCTTAATGTTATTATTTTGTTTTACACACAGCGCCGCCAAGTGGAATCAAAAATTTGTTTTTATTTTAATTATCACGTACTGCACGGTGCCCTTCTGACGAATCCGACTGAAAATTAGTCAGAAAAGACTCAAGACAATGATCTTACTCTCTGCCGAATTTTGTGACGTTTTGGCAAAAGGCGTGGCTATTACGGTGCTGAAAAGTCCGATTGTACTTTGTGACAACAAAAGCTCCGGCAACATGACTCAGATGATCCTATCTTCTCGAAGTTGTACACATTTGAGGATACTTCAGCCCTGAAGACTTCTACCAACTTATTTTTCATCGTAGTAGTAGCGCCACCAACTGGTAAAAGCTAATACAAGTTATTTTCTTGGATGTTTTTCTCCGTGCAACTCAACAAGGTCGCCCTCATATATGCTCGGATTACTGTTTCGGCCATGAGGATGTCACAATACGAAATTCGTCCTTTTTCGTGAAAGGTTGTGGGAGTGGCATTGCACTGTTCGGCAATAAAACAACGCTGATTATGAGGTTGTAAATATGAACGACAACTCGTGAAACTTTACACACACATCAGGCCGAGCAAATTTATAAATATATATATATATATATATATATATATATATATATATATATATATATATATACGGGGAGAGAGAGAGTGAAATTCATGTTACAACAAAAAAAAACAAATTATTATTAAAACATATTATTTTTTAATTCCCCAGCCATTCTTTTTGTATTTATTTAATTACTCCGACTTTTACCTAATGGTACGCCGTCCGGTGTGCCCTGTGAAATGAAAGGTGGCATTCTTTATTTATTTATTCATTTATTCATTCATAACTGACAGCCTCGCGCTCCGCTCGTGCCCGGGCGGAAGAGGTGCTCCAATTCGGCTTAACTGTGACACACGCCCGCCCTCCTCCCCCGGAACTTCCATTCGGTTAAACTTAGGGGCCGCTTGGCACCGCCCATGCCCGGGGAAGGTGCTCCTCTTCGGCTTACTGTGACGCGAGCATGCCCTCCTCCTCCGGAGCTTCCATTCGGTTAAACTTAGGGGCCGCTTGAAACCGCCCGTGCCCGGGGAAGGTGCTCCTCTTCGGCTTACTGTGACGCGAGCATCCCCTCCTCCTCCGGAGCTTCCATTCGGTTAAACTTAGGGGCCGCTTGGAACCGCCCGTGCCCGTGGAAGGTGCTCCTCTTCGGCTTACTGTGACGCGAGCATGCCCTCCTCCTCCGGAGCTTCCATTCGGTTAAACTTAGGGGCCGCTTGGCACCGCCCGTGCCCGGGGAAGGTGTTCCTCTACGGCTTAACTGCCACGCACGCCGGCCGGAGCTCTGGTACGGTTCAAACCGCGCGAAACGTCGCCACCGATCGTGTCCGGGGGAACGTGCTCTTCTTCGTCCACTCTCCTCTTCGCCCACGCTCTTCTTCGGCGCACGCCGGCCGTCTAACTGCTCCAGCGCCCCGTCGTGCCGCTCGGCGAAACTACAATGCCCCCGAATATTTTTTAGACCCGCGAAGCACTGAACCCGCGAAAGGTGAACCGCGAAGTAGCGAGGGTTCACTGTATGTATAAGACCAAGACCTACAAAAAAGTCTCTTGGAGCAATGAGCTAGGTTTTACAGGAAGTCGGCCATTTTTAATTTACTTAAAAGGGGGCGGGTCACCACAATGGACTTTGTGTAGAAATTATTATTGGGGCCCGAGCAGCGACGGCGGCGAGGTCCCTATTGTTTTTGAAGAAATTATTATTAGGGCCCGAGCAGCGACCGCTACGAGGTCCCCATTGTTTTTGTGGAAATTATTATTATTTTTATTATTATTATTAGGGCCCGAGCAGTAACCGCTGCGAGGTCCCTATTGTTTTTCTAGAAATTGTTATTAGGGCCCGAGCTGCGACGGCTGCGAGGTCCCTATTGTTTTTGTAGAAAATATTATTACTTTTATTATTAATAATATTATTATTATTATTATTAGGGCCTGAGCAGCGACCGCTGCGAAGTCCCTATTGTTTTTGTAGAAATTATTATTATTATTATTTTTCCGATTGTTCGATCGCATTTTTGACCCCCGAAACATGCACAAAAACTCACCAAACTTGGCAGTCTCATCGGGCATGGCGAAAAATTTGATATTTTAACGTCTAATATGAACAGGAAGTGAGTTATGAATTTTTGAAAGTCCGACTTTTGCCCTTTTTTGCATGTTTACAGGGGTCATTCTTTTGCACCCTGATCCTAAAGGCTTCATCTGATTGCCTTAAAATTCTGTCTGTAGCATCTGAAGACCTGGGACAAACACTGGGGCTAAAATTTTTTGTTTCCGAAATACTATATGACAGGGGCGGGGCTTCAAAGTTTTCACTTAAGATTTCCTTCGCCGCAATGGACAAAATGCTTAATAACTCTCCTGCACATGCTGCTAAAAATCCAAAACTTCACATGTACATAAAGAGTCTGTACCTGAAGACATCTATATGTTTATATTCAGTTATACACCTTGCGCCAATCAATATCATTTTTTACATTTTGACGTACTGCACGGTGCCCTTTTAACGAATCTGATTGAAAATTGTCTAGAAAAGACTCAAGACATTGATCTTACTCTATCCCTATTTTTGTGACTTTCCTTCGAAGGGCGTGGCTATTATGGTGCCGCAGAGTCTGATTATTCTCCGTGGCAACAAAAGTTCCTGCAAAATGATTCAGATGATCCATCTTCTCGAAATTTTTCACATTTGAGGATATTCAGGCCCTGAAGACGGCTGCCAACTTATTTTTGATCGCAGTGGTAGCGCCACCAACTGGTTAAAACAAATACAAATTATTTTCGTTGATGTTTTTCTCCGGGCAGGTTAACAAAATCTACCTTATATTTGCTCGGATGAGTGTTTAGGCCTTGAGCATGTCACAATACAAAAGTCTTTCGCCTTCTTCAGAGTGTCACATGATGGTGTCTTGTGACCCGTCTTTATCAGCTGATGTTCCATGAGGGCGTGACTTACCTGTCACAAGAATGAAGGCAAGTCACGCCCCCCGCTGTCCGTTCACTCCGCCAAGATGCTGGTCCAGGTGGTAGAGAGGATGAAGGCTCCCTTGTCTCTGTTCATGGTTTTTATGCCTCGCTTGCAGATCTCAATGGCCTCTCTGATCCAGCGCTGTTGTTTGTTCTCTTCTGTGCGGATGACCCTGCCCTTCTCCCGGTCCATGATGTGGTTTTCCCTTTTGCAGTGGTCAGTGATTGCTGATTTGTAATGTTCATGTTGTGCTTCTTCTTTTACTGCTCTGATTTTTTTCATTTTTTTGACAGGTAAGCCACACCCTCATGGAACATCAGCTCAAGACACCATCATGCGACACTCTGAAGAAGGCGAAAGACTCGCCGAAACATGTCAGGTAAAAAATTATCCTAAAACATAATTGTCTGCTTTTAATGAATCAGTCAAATATCAATAATAAGAAGACAAAATGAACCTAATACAAATAAATGAATGCTTAATAACTCCCCTGCACATGCTCCTAAAAATCCAAACCTTCACCTGTAAATAAAACGTCCCGACCTGAAGACATCTTAATGTTATTATTTTGTTATACACACAGTGCCGCCAAGTGGAATCAAAAAATTTTTTTATTTTAATTTTCACGCACTGCACGGTGCCCTTTTGACGAATCCGACTGAAAATTAGTCAGAAAAGACTCTAGACAATGATCTTACTCTCTGCCGAATTTTGTGACATTTTGGCAAAAGGCGTGGCTATTACGGTGCTGAAAAGTCCGATTGTACTCTGTGGCAACAAAAGCTCCAGCAACATGAGTCAGATGATCCTATCTTCTCGAAGTTGCACACATTTGAGGATACTTAAGCCCTGAAGACATCTACCAACTTATTTTTCATCGTAGTAGTAGCGCCACCAACTGCTAATAGCTAATACAAGTTATTTTCTTGGATGTTTTTCTCCGTGCAACTCAACAAGGTCGCCCTCGTATATGCTCGGATGACTGTTTCGGGCCATGAGGACGTCATAATACGAAATTTGTCCTTTTTCATGAAAAGTTGTGGGAGTGGCATTGCACTGTTCGGCAATAAAACAACGCTGATTATGAGGTTCTAAATATGAACAACAACTCGTGAAACTTTACACACACATCAGGCCGAGCAAATTTATCAATATTTTATACGTTAGTTGTGCAGCTTTTTTTAAATGGCTCACCATGGCCCTCGAGAAATGTTCAAAAAAGCAGCCCTGGTTGAGTGTTTCACCTCGCTTTTTGTAAATTTTATGGAGTACAGTGAACCCTCGGTTATCGCGGTTAATGGGGACCGAGACCATCCGCGAAAACTGAAAATCCGCGAAGTAGCGGCGCACCTTCAAAAATGCTTTAAAAAAATATACAATATATATAATAAATATATAAATATATATATATATATATATATATATATATATACGGGGGGAGAGAGAGAGAGAGAGAGTGAAATTCATGTTATAACAAAAAAAACAAATTATTATTAAAACTTATTATTTTTTTATTCCCCAACCATTCTTTTTGTATTTATTTAATTACTCCGACTTTTACCTGCTGGTACGCCGTCCGGTGTGCCCTGTGAAATGAAAGGTGGCATTCTTTATTTATTTATTACATTTATTCATTCATAACTGACAGCCTCGCGCTCCGCTCGTGCCCGGGCAGAAGAGGTGCTCCAATTCGGCTTAACTGTGACACACGCCCGCCCTCCTCCCCCGGAGCTTCCATTCGGTTAAACTTAGGGGCCGCTTGGCACCGCCCGTGCCCGGGGAAGGTGCTCCTCTTCGGCTTACTGTGACGCGAGCATGCCCTCCTCCTCCGGAGCTTCCATTCGGTTAAACTTAGGGGCCGCCTGGAACCGCCCGTGCCCGGGGAAGGTGCTCCTCTTCGACTTACTGTGACGCGAGCATGCCCTCCTCCTCCGGAGCTTCCATTCGGTTAAACTCAGGGGCCGCTTGGAACCGCCCGTGCCCGGGGAAGGTGCTCCTCTACGGCTTAACTGCCACGCACGCCGGCCGGAGCTCTGGTACGGTCCGAACCGCGCGAAACGTCGCCACCGATCGTGTCCGGGGGAACGTGCTCTTCTTCGTCCACTCTCCTCTTCGCCCACGCTCTTCTTCGGCGCCCGCCGGCCGTCTAACCGCTCCAGCGCCCCGTCGTGCCGCTCGGCGAAACTACAATGCCCCCGAATATTTTTTAGACCCGCGAAGCACTGAACCCGCGAAAGGTGAACCTCGAAGTAGCGAGGGTTCACTGTATGTATAAGACCAAGACCTACAAAAAAGTCTCTTGGAGCAATGAGCTAGGTTTTACAGGAAGTCGGCCATTTTGAATTTACTTAAAAGGGGGCGGGTCTCCACAATGGACTTTGTGTAGAAATTATTATTGGGGTCCGAGCAGCGACCGCGGCGAGGTCCCTATTGTTTTTGTAGAAATTATTATTACTTTTATTATTATTATTATTATTATTATTATTAGGGCCTGAGCAGCGACCGCTGCGAAGTCCCTATTGTTTTTGTAGAAATTATTATTATTATTATTTTTCCGATTGTTCGATCGCATTTTTGACCCCCGAAACATGCACAAAAACTCACCAAACTTGGCAGTCTCATCGGGCATGGCGAAAAATTTGATATTTTTTAACGTCTAATATGAACAGGAAGTGAGTTATGAATTTTTGAAAGTCCGACTTTTGCCCTTTTTTGCATGTTTACAGGGGTCATTCTTTTGCACCTTGATCCTAAAGGCTTCATCTGATTGCCTTAAAGTTCTGTCTGGAGCATCTGAAGACCTGGCACAAACACTGGGGCTAAAATTTTTTGTTTCCGAAATACTATATGACGGGGGCGGGGCATCAAAGTTTTCACTTAAGATTTCCTTCGCCGCAATGGACAAAATGCTTAATAACTCTCCTGCACATGCTGCTAAAAATCCAAAACTTCTTATTCCATTCTTATTTATTCATCTAATTTATATATTTGTCTGTATTATTGTTGTATTGCACTGGAGAGGGGAGCCCTCTAATCTCGTTGCACACTTGTGTACAATGACAATAAAGGGATTTCTATTTCTATTCTATTCATGTACATAAAGAGTCTGTACCTGAAGACATCTATATGTTTATATTCAGTTATACACCTTGCGCCAATCAATATCATTTTTTACATTTTGACGTACTGCACGGTGCCCTTTTAACGAATCTGATTGAAAATTGGCTAGAAAAGACTCAAGACATTGATCTTACTCTATCCCTATTTTTGTGACTTTCCTTCGAAGGGCGTGGCTATTACGGTGCCGCAGAGTCTGATTATTCTCCGTGGCAACAAAAGTTCCTGCAAAATGATTCAGATGATCCATCTTCTCGAAATTTTTCACATTTGAGGATATTCAGGCCCTGAAGACGGCTGCCAACTTATTTTTGATCGCAGTGGTAGCGCCACCAACTGGTTAAAACAAATACAAATTATTTTCGTTGATTTTTTTCTCCGGGCAGGTTAACAAAATCTACCTTACATTTGCTCGGATGAGTGTTTAGGCCTTGAGGATGTCACAATACGAAAGTCTTTTGCCTTCTTCAGAGTGTCACATGATGGTGTCTTGTGGCCCGTCTTTATCAGCTGATGTTCCATGAGGGCGTGACTTACCTGTCACAAGAACGAAGGCAAGTCACGCCCCCCGCTGTCCGTTCACTCCGCCAAAATGCTGCTCCAGGTGGTAGAGAGGATGAAGGCTCCCTTGTCTCTGTTCATGGTTTTTATGCCTCGCTTGCAGATCTCAATGGCCTCTCTGATCCAGCGCTGTTGTTTGTTCTCTTCGGTGCGGATGACCCTGCCCTTCTCCCGGTCCATGATGTGGTTTTCCCTTTTGCAGCGGTCAGTGATTGCTGATTTGTAATGTTCATGTTGTGCTTGTTCTTTTACTGCTCTGATTTTTTCATTTTTTTGACAGGTAAGTCACACCCTCATGGAACATCAGCTGATAAAGACGGGTCTCAAGACACCATCATGCGACACTCTGAAGAAGGCGAAAGACTCGCCGAAACATGTCAGGTAAAAAATTAACCTAAAACATAATTGTCTGCTTTTAATGAATCAGTCAAATATCAATAATAAGAAGACAAAATGAACCTAATACAAATAAATGAATGCTTAATAACTCCCCTGCACATGCTCCTAAAAATCCAAACCTTCACCTGTAAATAAAACGTCCCGACCTGAAGACATCTTAATGCTATTATTTTGTTATACACACAGCGCCGCCAAGTGGAATCAAAAATTTGTTTTTATTTTAATTTTCACGTACTGCACGGTGCCCTTTTGACGAATCCGACTGAAAATTAGTCAGAAAAGACTCAAGACAATGATCTTACTCTCTGCCGAATTTTGTGACGTTTTGGCAAAAGGCGTGGCTATTAAGGTGCTGAAAAGTCCGATTGTACTATGTGGCAACAAAAGCTCCGGCAACATGACTCAGATGATCCTATCTTCTCGAAGTTGTACACATTTGAGGATACTTCAGCCCTGAAGACATCTACCAACTTATTTTACATCGTAGTAGTAGCGCCACCAACTGGTAAAAGCTAATACAAGTTATTTTCTTGGATGTTTTTCTCCGTGCAACTCAACAAGGTCGCCCTCATATATGCTCGGATGACTGTTTCGGCCATGAGGATGTCACAATACGAAATTAGTCCTTTTTCGTGAAAAGTTGTGGGAGTGGCATTGCACTGTTCGGCAATAAAACAACGCTGATTATGAGGTTCTAAATATGAACGACAACTCGTGAAACTTTACACACACATCAGGCCGAGCAAATTTATCAATATTTTATACGTTAGTTGTGCAGCTTTTTTTAAATGGCTCGCCATGGCCCTTGAGAAATGTTCAAAAAAGCAGCCCTGATTGAGTGTTTCACCTCGCTTTTTGTAAATTTTATGGAGTACAGTGAACCCTCGGTTATCGCGGTTAATGGGGACCGAGACCACCCGCGAAAACTGAAAATCCGCGAAGTAGCGGCGCACCTTCAAAAATGCTTAAAAAAAATATACAATATATATAATAAATATATATATATATATATATATATATATATATATATATACGGGGAGAGAGAGAGTGAAATTCATTTTATAACAAAAAAACCAAATTATTATTAAAACGTATTATTTTTTTATTCCCCAGCCATTCTTTTTGTATTTATTTAATTACTCCGACTTTTACCTGCTGGTACGCCGTCCGGTGTGCCCTGTGAAATGAAAGGTGGCATTCTTTATTTATTTATTCATTTATTCATTCATAACTGACAGCCTCGCGCTCCGCTCGTGCCCGGGCGGAAGAGGTGCTCCAATTCGGCTTAACTGTGACACACGCCCGCCCTCCTCCCCCGGAACTTCCATTCGGTTAAACTTAGGGGCCGCTTGGCACCGCCCGTGCCCGGGGAAGGTGCTCCTCTTCGGCTTACTGTGACGCGAGCATGCCCTCCTCCTCCGGAGCTTCCATTCAGTTAAACTTAGGGGCCGCTTGGAACCGCCCGTGCCCGGGGAAGGTGCTCCTCTTCGGCTTACTGTGACGCGAGCATGCCCTCCTCCTCCGGAGCTTCCATTCGGTTAAACTTAGGGGCCGCTTGGCACCGCCCGTGCCCGGGGAAGGTGCTCCTCTACGGCTTAACTGCCACGCACGCCGGCCGGAGCTCTGGTACGGTCCGAACCGCGCGAAACGTCGCCACCGATCGTGTCAGGGAGAACGTGCTCTTCTTCGTCCACTCTCCTCTTCGCCCACGCTCTTCTTCGGCGCACGCCGGCCGTCTAACCGCTCCAGCGCCCCGTCGTGCCGCTCGGCGAAACTACAATGCCCCCGAATATTTTTTAGACCCGCGAAGCACTGAACCCGCGAAAGGTGAACCGCGAAGTAGCGAGGGTTCACTGTATGTATAAGACCAAGACCTACAAAAAAGTCTCTTGGAGCAATGAGCTAGGTTTTACAGGAAGTCGGCCATTTTGAATTTACTTAAAAGGGGGCGGGTCACCACAATGGACTTTGTGTAGAAATTATTATTGGGGCCCGAGCAGCGACGGCGGCGAGGTCCCTATTGTTTTTGTAGAAATTATTATTAGGGCCTGAGCAGCGACCGCTACGAGGTCCCCATTGTTTTTGTGGAAATTATTATTATTTTTATTATTATTAATATTATTATTATTATTATTAGGGCCTGAGCAGCGACCGCTGCGAAGTCCCTATTGTTTTTGTAGAAATTATTATTAGGGCCCGAGCAGTGACCGCTGCGAGGTCCCTATTGTTTTTCTAGAAATTGTTATTAGGGCCCGAGCTGCGACGGCTGCGAGGTCCCTATTGTTTTTGTAGAAAATATTATTACTTTTATTATTATTAATATTATTATTATTATTATTAGGGCCTGAGCAGCGACCGCTGCGAAGTCCCTATTGTTTTTGTAGAAATTATTATTATTATTATTTTTCCGATTGTTCGATCGCATTTTTGACCCCCGAAACATGCACAAAAACTCACCAAACTTGGCAGTCTCATCGGGCATGGCGAAAAATTTGATATTTTAACGTCTAATATGAACAGGAAGTGAGTTATGAATTTTTGAAAGTCCGACTTTTGCCCTTTTTTGCATGTTTACAGGGGTCATTCTTTTGCACCCTGATCCTAAAGGCTTCATCTGATTGCCTTAAAATTCTGTCTGTAGCATCTGAAGACCTGGGACAAACACTGGGGCTAAATTTTTTTGTTTCCGAAATACTATATGACGGGGGCGGGGCTTCAAAGTTTTCACTTAAGATTTCCTTCGCCGCAATGGACAAAATGCTTAATAACTCTCCTGCACATGCTGCTAAAAATCCAAAACTTCACATGTACATAAAAAGTCTGTACCTGAAGACATCTATATGTTTATATTCAGTTATACACCTTGCGCCAATCAATATCATTTTTTACATTTTGACGTACTGCACGGTGCCCTTTTAACGAATCTGATTGAAAATTGGCTAGAAAAGACTCAAGACATTGATCTTACTCTATCCCTATTTTTGTGACTTTCCTTCGAAGGGCGTGGCTATTACGGTGCCGCAGAGTCTGATTATTCTCCGTGGCAACAAAAGTTCCTGCAAAATGATTCAGATGATCCATCTTCTCGAAATTTTTCACATTTGAGGATATTCAGGCCCTGAAGACGGCTGCCAACTTATTTTTGATCGCAGTGGTAGCGCCACCAACTGGTTAAAACAAATACAAATTATTTTCGTTGATGTTTTTCTCCGGGCAGGTGAACAAAATCTACCTTATATTTGCTCGGATGAGTGTTTAGGCCTTGAGCATGTCACAATACGAAAGTCTTTCGCCTTCTTCAGAGTGTCACATGATGCTGTCTTGTGACCCGTCTTTATCAGCTGATGTTCCATGAGGGCGTGACTTACCTGTCACAAGAATGAAGGCAAGTCACGCCCCCCGCTGTCCGTTCACTCCGCCAAGATGCTGGTCCAGGTGGTAGAGAGGATGAAGGCTCCCTTGTCTCTGTTCATGGTTTTTATGCCTCGCTTGCAGATCTCAATGGCCTCTCTGATCCAGCGCTGTTGTTTGTTCTCTTCTGTGCGGATGACCCTGCCCTTCTCCCGGTCCATGATGTGGTTTTCCCTTTTGCAGTGGTCAGTGATTGCTGATTTGTAATGTTCATGTTGTGCTTGTTCTTTTACTGCTCTGATTTTTTTCATTTTTTTGACAGGTAAGTCACACCCTCATGGAACATCAGCTCAAGACACCATCATGCGACACTCTGAAGAAGGCGAAAGACTCGCCGAAACATGTCAGGTAAAAAATTAACCTAAAACATAATTGTCTGCTTTTAATGAATCAGTCAAATATCAATAATAAGAAGACAAAATGAACCTAATACAAATAAATGAATGCTTAATAACTCCCCTGCACATGCTCCTAAAAATCCAAACCTTCACCTGTAAATAAAACGTCCCGACCTGAAGACATCGTAATGTTATTATTTTGTTATACACACAGTGCCGCCAAGTGGAATCAAAAATTTGTTTTTATTTTAATTTTCACGTACTGCACGGTGCCCTTTTGACGAATCCGACTGAAAATGAGTCAGAAAAGACTCAAGACAATGATCTTACTCTCTGCCGAATTTTGTGGCGTTTTGGCAAAAGGCGTGGCTATTAAGGTGCTGAAAAGTCCGATTGTACTCTGTGGCAACAAAAGCTCCGGCAACATGACTCAGATGATCTTATCTTCTCGAAGTTGTACACATTTGAGGATACTTCAGCCCTGAAGACATCTACCAACTTATTTTACATCGTAGTAGTAGCGCCACCAACTGGTAAAAGCTAATACAAGTTATTTTCTTGTATGTTTTTCTCCGTGCAACTCAACAAGGTCGCCCTCATATATGCTCGGATGACTGTTTCGGCCATGAGGATGTCACAATACGAAATTCGTCCTTTTTCGTGAAAAGTTGTGGGAGTGGCATTGCACTGTTCGGCAATAAAACAAAGCTGATTATGAGGTTCTAAATATGAACGACAACTCGTAAAACTTTACACACACATCAGGCCGAGCAAATTTATCAATATTTTATACGTTAGTTGTGCAGCTTTTTTGAAATGGCTCGCCATGGCCCTCGAGAAATGTTAAAAAAAGCAGCTCTGGTTGAGTGTTTCACCTCGCTTTTTGTAAATTTTATGGAGTACAGTGAACCCTCGGTTATCGCGGTTAATGGGGACCGAGACCACCCGCGAAAACTGAAAATCCGCGAAGTAGCGGCGCACCTTCAAAAATGCTTAAAAAAAATATACAATATATATAATAAATATATATATATATATATATATATATATATATATATATATATATACGGGGAGAGAGAGAGTGAAATTCATGTTATAACAAAAAAACTAAATTATTATTAAAACGTATTATTTTTTTATTCCCCAGCCATTCTTTTAGTATTTATTTAATTACTCCGACTTTTACCTGCTGGTACGCCGTCCGGTGTGCCCTGTGAAATGAAAGGTGGCATTCTTTATTTATTTATTCATTCATAACTGACAGCCTCGCGCTCCGCTCGTGCCCGGGCAGAAGAGGTGCTCCAATTTGGCTTAACTGTGACACACGCCCGCCCTCCTCCCCCGGAGCTTCCATTCGGTTAAACTTAGGGGCCGCTTGGCACCGCCCGTGCCCGGGGAAGGTGCTCCTCTTCGGCTTACTGTGACGCGAGCATGCCCTCCTCCTCCGGAGCTTCCATTCGGTTAAACTTAGGGGCCGCTTGGAACCGCCCGTGCCCGGGGAAGGTGCTCCTCTACGGCTTAACTGCCACGCACGCCGGCCGGAGCTCTGGTACGGTCCGAACCGCGCGAAACGTCGCCACCGATCGTGTCCGGGGGAACGTGCTCTTCTTCGTCCACTCTCCTCTTCGCCCACGCTCTTCTTCGGCGCACGCCGGCCGTCTAACCGCTCCAGCGCCCCGTCGTGCCGCTCGGCGAAACTACAATGCCCCCGAATATTTTTTAGACCCGCGAAGCACTGAACCCGCGAAAGGTGAACCGCGAAGTAGCGAGGGTTCACTGTATGTATAAGACCAAGACCTACAAAAAAGTCTCTTGGAGCAATGAGCTAGGTTTTACAGGAAGTCGGCCATTTTGAATTTACTTAAAAGGGGGCGGGTCACCACAATGGACTTTGTGTAGAAATTATTATTGGGGCCCGAGCAGCGACCGCGGCGAGGTCCCTATTGTTTTTGTAGAAAACATTATTACTTTTATTATTATTATTATTATTATTATTAGGGCCTGAGCAGCGACCGCTGCGAAGTCCCTATTGTTTTTGTAGAAATTATTATTATTATTATTTTTCCGATTGTTCGATCGCATTTTTGACCCCCGAAACATGCACAAAAACTCACCAAACTTGGCAGTCTCATCGGGCATGGCGAAAAATTTGATATTTTCACGTCTAATATGAACAGGAAGTGAGTTATGAATTTTTGAAAGTCCGACTTTTGCCCTTTTTTGCATGTTTACAGGGGTCATTCTTTTGCACCCTGATCCTAAAGGCTTCATCTGATTGCCTTAAAATTCTGTCTGTAGCATCTGAAGACCTGGGACAAACACTGGGGCTAAAATTTTTTGTTTCCGAAATACTATATGACGGGGGCGGGGCTTCAAAGTTTTCACTTAAGATTTCCTTCGCCGCAATGGACAAAATGCTTAATAACTCTCCTGCACATGCTGCTAAAAATCCAAAACTTCACATGTACATAAAGAGTCTGTACCTGAAGACATCTATATGTTTATATTCAGTTATACACCTTGCGCCAATCAATATCATTTTTTACATTTTGACGTACTGCATGGTGCCCTTTTAACGAATCCGATTGAAAATTGGCTAGAAAAGACTCAAGACATTGATCTTACTCTATCCCTATTTTTATGACTTTCCTTCAAAGGGCGTGGCTATTACGGTGCCGCAGAGTCTGATTATTCTCCGTGGCAACAAAAGTTCCTGCAAAATGATTCAGATGATCCATCTTCTGGAAATCTTTCACATTTGAGGATATTCAGGCCCTGAAGACGGCTGCCAACTTATTTTTGATCGCAGTGGTAGCGCCACCAACTGGTTAAAACAAATACAAATTATTTTCGTTGATGTTTTTCTCCGGGCAGGTGAACAAAATCTACCTTATATTTGCTCGGATGAGTGTTTAGGCCTTGAGCATGTCACAATACAAAAGTCTTTCGCCTTCTTCAGAGTGTCACATGATGGTGTCTTGTGACCCGTCTTTATCAGCTGATGTTCCATGAGGGCGTGACTTACCTGTCACAAGAATGAAGGCAAGTCACGCCCCCCGCTGTCCGTTCACTCCGCCAAGATGCTGGTCCAGGTGGTAGAGAGGATGAAGGCTCCCTTGTCTCTGTTCATGGTTTTTATGCCTCGCTTGCAGATCTCAATGGCCTCTCTGATCCAGCGCTGTTGTTTGTTCTCTTCTGTGCGGATGACCCTGCCCTTCTCCCGGTCCATGATGTGGTTTTCCCTTTTGCAGTGGTCAGTGATTGCTGATTTGTAATGTTCATGTTGTGCTTGTTCTTTTACTGCTCTGATTTTTTCATTTTTTTGACAGGTAAGTCACACCCTCATGGAACATCAGCTGATAAAGACGGGTCTCAAGACACCATCATGCGACACTCTGAAGAAGGCGAAAGACTCGCCGAAACATGTCAGGTAAAAAATTAACCTTAAACATAATTGTCTGCTTTTAATGAATCAGTCAAATATCAATAATAAGAAGACAAAATGAACCTAATACAAATAAATGAATGCTTAATAACTCCCCTGCACATGCTCCTAAAAATCCAAACCTTCACCTGTAAATAAAACGTCCCGACCTGAAGACATCTTAATGTTATTATTTTGTTATACACACAGTGCCGCCAAGTGGAATCAAAATTTTTTTTTTATTTTAATTTTCACGTACTGCACGGTGCCCTTTTGACGAATCCGACTGAAAATTAGTCAGAAAAGACTCAAGACAATGATCTTACTCTCTGCCGAATTTTGTGACGTTTTGGCAAAAGGCGTGGCTATTAAGGTGCTGAAAAGTCCGATTGTACTCTGTGGCAACAAAAGCTCCGGCAACATGACTCAGATGATCCTATCTTCTCGAAGTTGTACACATTTGAGGATACTTCAGCCCTGAAGACATCTACCAACTTATTTTACATTGTAGTAGTAGCGCCACCAACTGGTAAAAGCTAATACAAGTTATTTTCTTGGATGTTTTTCTCCGTGCAACTCAACAAGGTCGCCCTCATATATGCTCGGATGACTGTTTCGGCCATGAGGATGTCACAATACGAAATTTGTGATTTTTCGTGAAAAGTTGTGGGAGTGGCATTGCACTGTTCGGCAATAAAACAAAGCTGAATATGAGGTTCTAAATATGAACGACAACTCGTAAAACTTTACACACACATCAGGCCGAGCAAATTTATCAATATTTTATACGTTAGTTGTGCAGCTTTTTTGAAATGGCTCGCCATGGCCCTCGAGAAATGTTAAAAAAAAGCAGCTCTGGTTGAGTGTTTCACCTCGCTTTTTGTAAATTTTATGGAGTACAGTGAACCCTCGGTTATCGCGGTTAATGGGGACCGAGACCACCCGCGAAAACTGAAAATCCGCGAAGTAGCGGCGCACCTTCAAAAATGCTTAAAAAAAATATACAATATATACAATAAATATATAAATATATATATATATATATATATATATATATATATATATATATATATATATACGGGGAGAGAGAGAGTGAAATTCATGTTATAACAAAAAAACCAAATTATTATTAAAACGTATTATTTTTTTATTCCCCAGCCATTCTTTTTGTATTTATTTAATTACTCCGACTTTTACCTGCTGGTACGCCGTCCGGTGTGCCCTGTGAAATGAAAGGTGGCATTCTTTATTTATTTATTCATTTATTCATTCATAACTGACAGCCTCGCGCTCCGCTCGTGCCCGGGCAGAAGAGGTGCTCCAATTTGGCTTAACTGTGACACACGCCCGTCCTCCTCCCCCGGAGATTCCATTCGGTTAAACTTAGGGGCCGCTTGGCACCGCCCGTGCCCGGGGAAGGTGCTCCTCTTCGGCTTACTGTGACGCGAGCATGCCCTCCTCCTCCGGAGCTTCCATTCGGTTAAACTTAGGGGCCGCTTGGAACCGCCCGTGCCCGGGGACGGTGCTCCTCTTCGGCTTACTGTGACGCGAGCATGCCCTCCTCCTCCGGAGCTTCCATTCGGTTAAACTTAGGGGCCGCTTGGCACCGCCCGTGCCCGGGGAAGGTGCTCCTCTACGGCTTAACTGCCACGCACGCTGGCCGGAGCTCTGGTACGGTCCGAACCGCGCGAAACGTCGCCACCGATCGTGTCCGGGGGAACGTGCTCTTCTTCGTCCACTCTCCTCTTCGCCCACGCTCTTCTTCGGCGCACGCCGGCCGTCTAACCGCTCCAGCGCCCCGTCGTGCCGCTCGGCGAAACTACAATGCCCCCGAATATTTTTTAGACCCGCGAAGCACTGAACCCGCGAAAGGTGAACCGCGAAGTAGCGAGGGTTCACTGTATGTATAAGACCAAGACCTACAAAAAAGTCTCTTGGAGCAATGAGCTAGGTTTTACAGGAAGTCGGCCATTTTGAATTTACTTAAAAGGGGGCGGGTCACCACAATGGACTTTGTGTAGAAATTATTATTGGGGCCCGAGCAGCGACCGCGGCGAGGTCCCTATTGTTTTTGTAGAAAATATTATTACTTTTATTATTATTATTATTATTATTATTAGGGCCTGAGCAGCGACCGCTGCGAAGTCCCTATTGTTTTTGTAGAAATTATTATTATTATTATTTTTCCGATTGTTCGATCGCATTTTTGACCCCCGAAACATGCACAAAAACTCACCAAACTTGGCAGTCTCATCGGGCATGGCGAAAAATTTGATATTTTAACGTCTAATATGAACAGGAAGTGAGTTATGAATTTTTGAAAGTCCGACTTTTGCCCTTTTTTGCATGTTTACAGGGGTCATTCTTTTGCACCCTGATCCTAAAGGCTTCATCTGATTGCCTTAAAATTCTGTCTGTAGCATCTGAAGACCTGGGACAAACACTGGGGCTAAAATTGTTTGTTTCCGAAATACTATATGACGGGGGCGGGGCATCAAAGTTTTCACTTAAGATTTCCTTCGCCGCAATGGACAAAATGCTTAATAACTCTCCTGCACATGCTGCTAAAAATCCAAAACTTCACATGTACATAAAGAGTCTGTACCTGAAGACATCTATATGTTTATATTCAGTTATACACCTTGCGCCAATCAATATCATTTTTTACATTTTGACGTACTGCACGGTGCCCTTTTAACGAATCTGATTGAAAATTGGCTAGAAAAGACTCAAGACATTGATCTTACTCTATCCCTATTTTTACGACTTTCCTTCAAAGGGCGTGGCTATTACGGTGCCGCAGAGTCTGATTATTCTCCGTGGCAACAAAAGTTCCTGCAAAATGATTCAGATGATCCATCTTCTGGAAATCTTTCACATTTGAGGATATTCAGGCCCTGAAGACGGCTGCCAACTTATTTTTGATCGCAGTGGTAGTGCCACCAACTGGTTAAAACAAATACAAATTATTTTCGTTGATGTTTTTCTCCGGGCAGGTGAACATAATCTACCTTATATTTGCTCGGATGAGTGTTTAGGCCTTGAGCATGTCACAATACGAAAGTCTTTCGCCTTCTTCAGAGTGTCACATGATGCTGTTTTGTGACCCGTCTTTATCAGCTGATGTTCCATGAGGGCGTGACTTACCTGTCACAAGAATGAAGGCAAGTCACGCCCCCCGCTGTCCGTTCACTCCGCCAAGATGCTGCTCCAGGTGGTAGAGAGGATGAAGGCTCCCTTGTCTCTGTTCATGGTTTTTATGCCTCGCTTGCAGATCTCAATGGCCTCTCTGATCCAGCGCTGTTGTTTGTTCTCTTCTGTGCGGATGACCCTGCCCTTCTCCCGGTCCATGATGTGGTTTTCCCTTTTGCAGTGGTCAGTGATTGCTGATTTGTAATGTTCATGTTGTGCTTGTTCTTTTACTGCTCTGATTTTTTCATTTTTTTGACAGGTAAGTCACACCCTCATGGAACATCAGCTCAAGACACCATCATGCGACACTCTGAAGAAGGCAAAAGACTCGCCGAAACATGTCAGGTAAAAAATTAACCTAAAACATAATTGTCTGCTTTTAATGAATCAGTCAAATATCAATAATAAGAAGACAAAATGAACCTAATACAAATAAATGAATGCTTAATAACTCCCCTGCACATGCTCCTAAAAATCCAAACCTTCACCTGTAAATAAAACGTCCCGACCTGAAGACATCTTAATGTTATTATTTTGTTATACACACAGCGCCGCCAAGTGGAATCAAAAATTTGTTTTTATTTTAATTTTCACGTACTGCACGGTGCCCTTTTGACGAATCCGACTGAAAATTAGTCAGAAAAGACTCAAGACAATGATCTTACTCTCTGCCGAATTTTGTGACGTTTTGGCAAAAGGCGTGGCTATTAAGGTGCTGAAAAGTCCGATTGTACTCTGTGGCAACAAAAGCTCCGGCAACATGACTCAGATGATCCTATCTTCTCGAAGTTGTACACATTTGAGGATACTTCAGCCCTGAAGACATCTACCGACTTATTTTTCATCGTAGTAGTAGCGCCACCAACTGGTAAAAGCTAATACAAGTTATTTTCTTGGATGTTTTTCTCCGTGCAACTCAACAAGGTCGCCCTCATATATGCTCGGATGACTGTTTCGGCCATGAGGATGTCACAATACGAAATTAGTCCTTTTTCGTGAAAAGTTGTGGGAGTGGCATTGCACTGTTCGGCAATAAAACAACGCTGATTATGAGGTTCTAAATATGAACGACAACTCGTGAAACTTTACACACACATCAGGCCGAGCAAATTTATCAATATTTTATACGTTAGTTGTGCAGCTTTTTTGAAATGGCTCGCCATGGCCCTCGAGAAATGTTCAAAAAAGCAGCCCTGATTGAGTGTTTCACCTCGCTTTTTGTAAATTTTATGGAGTACAGTGAACCCTCGGTTATCGCGGTTAATGGGGACCGAGACCACCCGCGAAAACTGAAAATCCGCGAAGTAGCGGCGCACCTTCAAAAATGCTTAAAAAAAATATACAATATATATAATAAATATATATATATATATATATATATATATATATATATATATATATATATATACGGGGAGAGAGAGAGTGAAATTCATTTTATAACAAAAAAACCAAATTATTATTAAAACGTATTATTTTTTTATTCCCCAGCCATTCTTTTTGTATTTATTTAATTACTCCGACTTTTACCTGCTGGTACGCCGTCCGGTGTGCCCTGTGAAATGAAAGGTGGCATTCTTTATTTATTTATTCATTTATTCATTCATAACTGACAGCCTCGCGCTCCGCTCGTGCCCGGGCGGAAGAGGTGCTCCAATTCGGCTTAACTGTGACACACGCCCGCCCTCCTCCCCCGGAACTTCCATTCGGTTAAACTTAGGGGCCGCTTGGCACCGCCCGTGCCCGGGGAAGGTGCTCCTCTTCGGCTTACTGTGACGCGAGCATGCCCTCCTCCTCCGGAGCTTCCATTCGGTTAAACTTAGGGGCCGCTTGGCACCGCCCGTGCCCGGGGAAGGTGCTCCTCTACGGCTTAACTGCCACGCACGCCGGCCGGAGCTCTGGTACGGTCCGAACCGCGCGAAACGTCGCCACCGATCGTGTCCGGGAGAACGTGCTCTTCTTCGTCCACTCTCCTCTTCGCCCACGCTCTTCTTCGGCGCACGCCGGCCGTCTAACCGCTCCAGCGCCCCGTCGTGCCGCTCGGCGAAACTACAATGCCCCCGAATATTTTTTAGACCCGCGAAGCACTGAACCCGCGAAAGGTGAACCGCGAAGTAGCGAGGGTTCACTGTATGTATAAGACCAAGACCTACAAAAAAGTCTCTTGGAGCAATGAGCTAGGTTTTACAGGAAGTCGGCCATTTTGAATTTACTTAAAAGGGGGCGGGTCACCACAATGGACTTTGTGTAGAAATTATTATTGGGGCCCGAGCAGCGACCGTGGCGAGGTCCCTATTGTTTTTGTAGAAAATATTATTACTTTTATTATTATTATTATTATTATTATTAGGGCCTGAGCAGCGACCGCTGCGAAGTCCCTATTGTTTTTGTAGAAATTATTATTATTATTATTTTTCCGATTGTTCGATCGCATTTTTGACCCCCGAAACATGCACAAAAACTCACCAAACTTGGCAGTCTCATCGGGCATGACGAAAAATTTGATATTTTAACGTCTAATATGAACAGGAATTGAGTTATGAATTTTTGAAAGTCTGACTTTTGCCCTTTTTTGCATGTTTACAGGGGTCATTCTTTTGCACCCTGATCTAAAGGCTTCATCTGATTGCCTTAAAATTCTGTCTGTAGCATCTGAAGACCTGGCACAAACACTGGGGCTAAAATTTTTTGTTTCCGAAATACTATATGACGGGGGCGGGGCATCAAAGTTTTCACTTAAGATTTCCTTCGCCGCAATGGACAAAATGCTTAATAACTCTCCTGCACATGCTGCTAAAAATCCAAAACTTCACATGTACATAAAGAGTCTGTACCTGAAGACATCTATATGTTTATATTCAGTTATACACCTTGCGCCAATCAATATCATTTTTTACATTTTGACGTACTGCACGGTGCCCTTTTAACGAATCTGATTGAAAATTGGCTAGAAAAGACTCAAGACATTGATCTTACTCTATCCCTATTTTTGTGACTTTCCTTCGAAGGGCGTGGCTATTACGGTGCCGCAGAGTCTGATTATTCTCCGTGGCAACAAAAGTTCCTGCAAAATGATTCAGATGATCCATCTTCTCGAAATTTTTCACATTTGAGGATATTCAGGCCCTGAAGATGGCTGCCAACTTATTTTTGATCGCAGTGGTCGCGCCACCAACTGGTTAAAACAAATACAAATTATTTTCGTTGATTTTTTTCTCCGGGCAGGTTAACAAAATCTACCTTACATTTGCTCGGATGAGTGTTTAGGCCTTGAGGATGTCACAATACGTAAGTCTTTCGCCTTCTTCAGAGTGTCACATGATGGTGTCTTGTGGCCCGTCTTTATCAGCTGATGTTCCATGAGGGCGTGACTTACCTGTCACAAGAATGAAGGCAAGTCACGCCCCCCGCTGTCCGTTCACTCCGCCAAAATGCTCCTCCAGGTGGTAGAGAGGATGAAGGCTCCCTTGTCTCTGTTCATGGTTTTTATGCCTCGCTTGCAGATCTCAATGGCCTCTCTGATCCAGCGCTGTTGTTTGTTCTCTTCGGTGCGGATGACCCTGCCCTTCTCCCGGTCCATGATGTGGTTTTCCCTTTTGCAGTGGTCAGTGATTGCTGATTTGTAATGTTCATGTTGTGCTTGTTCTTTTACTGCTCTGATTTTTCATTTTTTTGACAGGTAAGTCACACCCTCATGGAACATCAGCTGATAAAGACGGGTCTCAAGACACCATCATGCGACACTCTG